>NW_015112695.1:44435-183084 GCF_001443285.1 Poecilia latipinna | reverse complement strand
CAGGGGGGGAAACCCCGGGGGGTTGGATTTTATTTTTTGGGAATTTTTTTTTTTTTTTTTTTTTTTTTTTTTTTTTATTGTGTATATTTGTGTTTTAATAAAACCTAATCACAAAATTTTATGAAAGATTTTAAGTAATAGACTTTTAATTATTTCCACCATTTTCTTTTACTTTCAGCTCCCTTTACAATCATAACCTTCCCCTTCTTATTTGCTGTGATGTTCGGGGACCTGGGTCATGGGATCATTATGTCTCTGTTCGCCTTGTGGATGGTGCGGTACGAGAACAACCGCAAGCTGAAAAACACCAGAAACGAGGTGCGTAATGTCCATATTAATTCCTGCTCGTTGTGGCATGTCTGACGCGCGACTGTAAACTGCAGATCTGGAACACGTTCTTTGAGGGGCGTTACATCATTCTGATGATGGGCCTGTTCTCCATCTACACCGGCCTGATTTACAATGACTGTTTCTCAAAGTCGCTGAACATCTTTGGCTCTGGGTGGAGCGTTCCTGCGATGTTTAAAGCCAACGTCTGGACGTGAGTATTTAACGGCCAGGGTCCTCACGGTGGATCTTTGTGGATTTGATCGAGAAACACACTTATGATTTATTTATCTGTGGCTTACAGGCCGAAGGACCTCAGAGGGAATCGTTTTCTGACTCTGGATCCAAATGTTACTGGAGTTTTTAAAGGACCATACCCTTTTGGAATTGACCCAGTAAGTTAGCTATTTAATCACCTTATGTATAAAGTTGTTACTGTGGCTAATGTAAAAAAAAAAAAAAAAAAAAAAACTTTATCAGATGGAATATTTTAGAAATGTAACAGACAAAGAAAATACACTCATTCTTTGGGTTATTGTTGCAACAGTTTGCTGTACGATGGATGTTTGTTTGCCATTCTGCTCTCAGGAGTGCTGCTTTCCAACCAAATATATAAACCTAAAAGAAATATGTGCAAGGAATAGTCTTTATTCCTTAACACTTAAAATTAAGACTGTAATTCATGTAATCTAAATGTAATAATTCAGTCAAAAACTATTCATTCACCTTGAATGTTTTCACATTGAATCATGTTACAACCAAAGATTTGTTTTGTGATCGATACATATTGATTATATAGATCAACAGGAAAACGATGACTGGTCCTGAACATAGTTTTAGATATACGTTTACAAAAAGGTCCACAACAATCTGTTCTTTATGGTATTAGGACAAATGTAATTAGAAACAAATTCAAATTTTTTATTTTTTATTTTTTTTAATTTTTTTATTTTTTTGCTAAGATCTGGAACTTGGCATCCAATCGCCTCACATTCCTCAACTCATATAAAATGAAGATGTCAGTGATACTGGGCGTCACACACATGAGCTTCGGCGTCATCCTCAGCACTTACAATCACCGGTAAGTCATTTCTTGCAGGTGTTATATCATTATTTTAAACTCAGCAAAGTTCCTCCTAACCAATTGTTGTGCTTTAATCGGCTTTCCTTCTTTTTTTCCCCCCCCAATAAAATCAGATACTTTAGGAAGAGGTACAACCTCTACCTGGTGTTTTTGCCTGAACTCCTGTTCCTGTTGTGTCTGTTTGGCTACCTGGTGTTCATGATTTTCTACAAATGGCTGGTCTTCACTGCGAAGGACTCCAAAAAGGCCCCCAGTATTCTCATCCACTTCATTAACATGTTCCTCATGCAGGGGGAAGAAGTGCAGCCCCTCTACCCAGGACAGGTTAGGATCTTCTCCATTCATTTTTCCTAAAGCTGCCCCAGTCCCGTGGAATAAGTGGCACTGGTGAAAAAGCATCAAGACTGAGTGAGAGCTGTTTATATTCTTCCAGATTGGCCTGCAGATATTCCTGGTGGTCATTGCTGTCCTTTCAGTGCCTGTTTTACTGCTGGGGAAACCAGTCTACCTCCGCTGGCTTCAGAACGGAGGCCAAAACCGCCTAGGATTGTACAGGGTGAGCACTGAAGACATGTTAGCTCATCAATATGTGCCTTAATCCTTTATCTGCACTTAAACTCGGGGGTAAGTACAGAAAAAATATAGCTGCGGCCTTACTTCAGTTTGTAAAAATTGGATAATAGTAGTTAAAACTAGCAGGGCTCTTCTATTAAGATTATACTTAAAAAAAAAAGGTTTCAGCCGCCTTATGCCATGTGTTAGCTTCTCTCTCAACTTGGAACACGCATCATATTTATATTGCATTAGAACTAGTCAGCCGCGGCTTTTATGTAATTTTAAATCTACAAATGCACCAAGTTTGTTTTTGCATCGTCAGGGATATGAGCGCGTGCGGCGAAGTAGCGTTGAAGAACTCTGCCTCCTGAGGTCTGAAGACATGGAGGAAGGCAGCAGTCACAGCGATCTCTCCAGTAGTGGAGAGCACCTCTCTGAGGAGGTGAAACTTGATATTTAGCAATGCTTAAAAATCATTGTTTTCCAATTTGTTTTAAAATTGAGCTCTCTTTTTGTTGTTGTTGTTGTTGCAGTTTAACTTTGCAGATGAGTTCCTCCATCAGGCCATCCACACCATAGAGTATTGTCTGGGTTGCATCTCAAACACAGCTTCCTACCTGAGACTCTGGGCCCTCAGCCTGGCACATGCCCGTAAGTACGACGGTTTACTGTCAGTGCAGCTCCATGTGCGGTGAAAACTTATCATTGAACATGCCATCCCTACGATGAAACATGGTGGTGGTGGCAGCATCATGCTCTGGGCTTTTTGAGCAAGTACATGGGAGCGGGTCAGACCTGACAGTAATATAGTTCTGAAAACAACTGCAGAAGTTTTTATCTGTGTGCAAAACATACCAGTGTCAGTGAAACAGGATTTTTGCTACAGCATGGAAACCTTTGCAAAGAGATTTCTATTGGTTTGATGGGGAGGGGTGATGTTTTACATCATAAGCGTTACACCAAATGAATTTATGTAATGCTCACTCAGGGCCATGTACAAGTTTGGTGAAGTAGCAAACCTCAATTTCCTAAAGAATGAATCTGCGCTGTTTGTTATCGAAAACTGTAGCAGTGAAATGAGCACAGACGAGTTCAGATCGGTGCCCTCTTGCTTAGTGTCTTTTTCATCTCCTCAGAATAACGGTACACTAATTTAATTTTATCCCTCCACACCTTTTTCCCTGCCAGAGCTGTCAGAGGTGCTTTGGGCCATGGTGATGAGAGTAGGACTTCAAATGGACACTGCTCTTGGGGTTGTAATCCTGGTTCCTGCGTTTGGCCTGTTTGCTGTTCTCACCGTGTCCATCCTTCTCATCATGGAGGGCCTGTCTGCGTTCCTGCATGCCCTTCGGCTGCACTGGTATGCGCTTTAGTGACGCTAAGAATCACAGTTCTTTGAATTATCTCAGTGTTTTCATGTCTCTGACAGTTGCTTACTTCCTCTGTAGGGTTGAATTTCAGAATAAATTCTACAGCGGGACTGGAGTCAAGTTCTGCCCTTTTTCCTTCTCTCTGCTGCCTTCCAGCTTTGAACACGATGGATTACTGTGAAGGGACTAACAATACCAAGACATTCTGTGGCAAGAAGCCAGCACCTCAAAACGACATCACCAAGAGATGTCAAAAAGTGCTCTTCATATTTATTTTTTATTTTTTCCTGTTTTTACAATTTACATGAAGAAATGATCACACTGGCCTCTCAGCTGTATTTTGAAAAAACAACAAAAAATAACAAACACTGGTGAAAAAAGTGAGGATTAATAGAGTCTTATGCAAGAAAGAGTGTTTTGCTCTGTGATCACCGTCAAGGTGTCACTTACTGAAGCTGATGTGATTAAATGAAGAAATGCTGCATAAAACTGCAAAATGACAAAATACGCATCTAATTTTGGTTCGAAACAAAAGCCCTAAAATGTGATAAACCAATTTTTTGCAGTTGGTTTTTGGGAGCTTATTAATAAAAACTAAATAACATTTAGCTTTTTCACTTACACATAATTTCAGTTTTTTTTTTCCTCCCCCAGATTTTTTTTTAAATTTTTTTTTTTTACTGTGTATCATTAGTTTTAGCAGATTTTCCTAACTTCTGTCGTTTTTCCCTAAGCCTCTGCTAATCTGATCTGGTTTTAATCCACTGAGTTGGAATATCCAACTTGTTAAATTGGTTAAATGCTTCTGGGTGAATTGTGTGGCTTTTTTTTCCCGGAAGTGAATAACAGTGGCATGCATGCAGCTGTATGTATGTCAAAACTACAGCAAAATTTGACCCATATTTTTGCATACCTCTGCTTGGCACCCCTGTTTGTTAGACTGCTGGGAGTTTGGAGTGTCGCATACATATTCACATATGCTGAAACTGCCAGCAGGTTCTTATCAGAACAGACTGCCACTGTGAACCCAACCCAGACAAATCTACAAACAACAACAATGGCCACCGTCAAGTTGGATTTGTTTCATGAGGCTTTCTGACAGCTTTTTTTTTTTTTTTTTTTTTTTTTTTTAAATCAGTTTGTCTTGATAATGGGACCCGCTGTTTTACTCTCATTGAAGGCACACAGGTTGACATTATTCACTTTAGTTTCCCAAAGCACTTTACAAGACTCATTTTATTCATTCATTTGGACAATTCCAACTTGATCCTTGTTGTCCTAAAACATCTCATTCAGTTTATCATGCCGATTGGTAAGAATAATCTTAATCATCTTATTTGTGTGGCATTTTAGATATGAAATACAATAACAAACTCCAACCTAATGAAAGACCTCCTCGTGAGACTAGTGTCCTTTGACGAGTCGACAGAACATAGGCTCTTTTGTTCCTCCCCAAACTTTTTGCTCCTTTTAGAAGATGGTGGCATCTTTGCCGTTCAAATTTGCTCCGTCTAATGGGGTTTTTCCAAACTGCATTTATTTAAATTTTGCGGACATCTTTTCACAGGTGCAACTACATGCCACCTCAGTCGTTTATTTATAAAGCTGCAACAAATCGGGAGGGTTTAACGGTTTCTGTGGGTGAGATGAAATACATCTGTGCATTTGCAGAATTATATTTTGTCTGTGTTTTTTAAAAGAGAACCGAAGATGAAGCAGGGTGGGCTTTTTTGTGTGCATTCTACTGTCTTTCTTAGATCTGTCAATAACAATGCCAGCCTAATTTTCCATTAATGGGGAAAAAAATTATTAATCTGTTGACTTCAGCTTTGTTGTTTCGAAAATCCCACATCAGTATTCAGCACATTAGCCAGGTTGAATTGTTTGCCGATGTAGACCAGGTTTTTTTTTTTTTTTTTTTTTTTTTGCTGATTTTGATTTTTCTTTTAAAACGTAACCAGGCTTTAACGTTGTCACTTCTGGATGAAGGAATGTCTACGTTTTTCTACTGTTGGTGTCATTTTCAGTTTGGCAACCACTACATATTTCGTCTACACTTTTAACCAAAAATGTTTAGACAGTGCATCAGACAAAACAATAGTTATTTTAGTCTTTCCTTATGTTTCACACCCAGACACCAGAGATTCCTTGCTTGTTTTACCTTCGTTCTGTCCCTTTTTTTTTTCTTTTTTTTTTATCCGACAAGCCGAATGTCAAAGCTCATGAAACCAGTAATTCAGAGGTTATGAGGAAGACTTGCTTATATTTTACTTTGAATCTTAGCTAAATTGTTTATGAAATGAATATGGTCTTTTCACTCATGCAGGGTTGATTTGACCATTTTTTATTTTATTTTTTTTTCTAATTGGTAAACACTCCATCTTGTATCTATCTCTCTTGAAGAGCTTTTCTGTTAATAGATTTAATAAAATTCTATTTTGAGGATATTCTTGTATTTTCCTTAAGTGTTTAAACGTTTTTCTAGTGTGCTTTTCCAGTTTTATTAACCCTATGTGAATCACAGCCTTGCTTTCCTGTTTTTTTTTTTAGCTGACAGGTTCAGATTAGTTATCTGAAACCAATCTGACAGTCTTCTGTGACATTAATAAGGCAGTTTATCCACACAACACTCTCACTAGAAACTCTATTTCGTGGCCGTTCTTCTGTAAACTCAAGAAATGGTTGCGTGTGAAAATCACAGTAGTTCAGCAGTTTCCTAATAAATCAGACCAGGTGCCAACAACAAAACTTTAAAAGTCACTTCTCCGTGGTAAATTTTTAGTCTTCACTAGGCTTGCTTCCTAAGTGCATGGTAACATTGTTGCTTGTAGACTTTAGACTTAAGTTAATAACGGACAGCTTAATATTTGAGCCAAGTGTAAACGTATTGGAAATAGAGAAATAACAAGAACGAAATAAGTGTTGGTTTTTGAATAATTGTTGAAAACTGCGCTTGAACATCCCATATATTAAGGAGCTATTGGTCGTTTTTTTAACAGTTGTGAGTATTTAGTTTTTTTAAAAAAGTAAGCTGTTGGATTGAGCACATAAACTGAAGATTTTTGTAAGTCGGCTTTGCTGTCTTAATAAATCAGGCTAACTGAAGCCTGTCAGTCTTGACCCTGGGAGCTGCTTAACCCACCGTCTAATCTAGCTGTTGCACCGTTGTCAAGGCAACGGATAGCCGTTAACCAAACTTCTGCGGTTGGATCTGAACCGTAAGATTTTAACTTAATAAACGTTGATAAATGACGTTAAAAACAAAATGGGATACGAGGATTTGCGAGTGGATTGGATCCGGGAGAGGGTCTCAGCCGGATTTAATTTAAAAAACTCTCCTGAATGTTTCGATGAACTGCTCAATCGTGGAGATGGCGAAGAAGAAATGAAAATTCTTCACTTTCTGGACCAAGTCTTCGACGAGGATACACCTTCATTTCTTCTATTTTATAAAACGATTAGAGAGGAAGAAGTTGAAATTAAAGCTCCTTTGAGTAAGTATTGTTTGATAAAGCTTCTTTTTTCTCATACTGAGCTGCTTATTATTCAGTCAGATACATCTAGTATTCACAAATGTTTCAAGTCTAGCCAGACAATATTAGCTTATTAAAATCTAAGCTTGAATGCAGGAACGTTGGACTATTTTAGAACAGCATTTGTGCAGTTTCTCCAAGCACAACTTTCTGGACATTTATGATGCAAATATAGAAGAAGTTTTGTTCTGATTTCTTAAATGCATGAGAACTAAGAATTCCCACTGTTTTTGGCCAGTAAATACATCATCCAATGCCTTTCTCTGAGATAAATAGAAATCACGCAAAGTATGATTGTGTATTCTTTGATTAACTTCATTTTCTTTTTGATTCAAAACTTCTGATTAAAAAAAAAGCTATTTACATTATTATGTTATAGTCCCTAGGAAAAAAAATCTCTCCACACCTTTCAGAATTAGCAGGAAATACCTGACCTAAAAAGAAACGTATATTTAAAAAATTGACATCAGCAAGTAGAATGCAAAAGCTTGAATGTTTCATCTGCACTTCACAAAGTGAAATTGAGTTCTGAGCTTTTAAGGAAAACTCGTGTTAAAACAAGATTTAAAAAAAAAATTAACTAT
Source organism: Poecilia latipinna (assembly GCF_001443285.1). Lineage (NCBI taxonomy): Eukaryota > Metazoa > Chordata > Actinopteri > Cyprinodontiformes > Poeciliidae > Poecilia > Poecilia latipinna. The sequence continues at coordinate 175,631 of NW_015112695.1, read as the reverse complement.
TACCTCAGAGAAAACTGATGAAGATCCCTCTGAGAAACCGGATGAAGATACCTCAGAGAAAACAGATGACAACACCTCAGAGACGAAAGATGGAGACCCCCCAGATCCTGACCAGACAGTCGCTGGTGAAACAGAGGGCCCATCTGACTCAGAGGAAACAACTGAGGAAACCCACGTAAGAGCTTATTGTAAAGTCCTAATTTGTGCATTAGTGTTCATCAGTGTAATATTTTACATTTTATGATGGCTGAATTCTTTTTTAAGCTAATTTCTGATGTGATATTTTTAGGCAACTGAAGTAAAAGTTGTTTATCGCACTGAGCTTCATGTAGCTGTAAATCAGCACTTAGAGCAGTTTCTGAAAGCTCGGGTCTTCTACTTTCTCAGAAATACAAAGGGTAAGAGGACCATTTTGTGCTAAGGTATTCAGAATGGTTCAAGCACGAGGCATGAAAACATACTCAGATACTGTTTGTATTTTGAACAGATGCTATTGTTGAGCCACGTAACATGACAGAGGCCAACATCCTAATGCCGAGGCTGTTTGACATCGGCATGCACAACGGAGACCCCGTGCAAGTGCTGCAGAGAAAACTTGTACACGTAAGTTTAATAAAACATGATGGTCAGTTGCTGGATTGATGCCTAGGATAGCAACGGCAGTATTTCCATCTGTGGCCAATCGGACAATTGCAAACATGATTAGCCTATGAAAATGAGCATAATCCATTGTTGAAAATACTTTGCGTAATTTCAAAATTTCTCTTCAGATGTACATACCCCTACTCACTGCACACCAGATGTCCAGTACTGGATCAGGTGTTCAGCACAAGGAGAAACCTCCTCAGGACAAGATTTCTAAAGACGGTGACAAGAAAGAGAAAACCAAAAGTAAAGAAGACGAGAGTTTGGCTAAGTCAAGCGGGAAATTGATACTTCGTGATGAACTGCTCAACAGAGCACACAAGTTTTTGGGAGTGGTCAATTCAACTCTCCTGCGCCTTCAAATAGAAGGTTTGTTTTAATCATATCTTTTAACGTTAAAAGATGTAGGAATAGTCAGCCGTGTTAATTAGATTAATGCTCATTGAAACAAGCAGCCTCCAAGTCAGTTAGTCTCTCGATCGACATAACTGCAAAGAATACATTTTTTTCATCTCCCACTGAGCCATCTTTGTTTCAGGTAGAAAGAAAAAAACTTTTTCCCCACATTAATATTTATTCAGAACCAATGCTAAAATTTACACCTGACCTACAGATAATAAAGGAAGAATCTGATAGTGCTAGTCATGAACAGAAACCATCAGTTTTTGACCATCAACAATAGCAATTTCAGGTATGAAGAACATTATGATAAAGAAAATTACGTAATGAGGATAATTTTTTTTGTTAGTATAGAATCCATTAATCAAATAATCAACATAATTTACTCTGTATTCAATTTGTCGTAAAAGTATAAATTCCACATTATGAATTTGCCAACTCGGAGGATAGAATGCCATCTTTTCCATGTCGTAGTCTGAATTAACTGAGAAACCAAAGTTACTCTGCCGCAGCTGATGCCGTGGAGCTCTCACTGACCTGACAGGAAGAAATAATATGACATCTTCAGTGTCCCCCTAGGCCACATAACTGTCTCATGACTGGGACTTGACATCATTGTTAGAATTTAAACTTAAAAGGCCGAGCTTTCTGGATTTCTAAATGAGCAAAGAGGATATTGACTATATGACAGGTGTGGACATATATAAGATCAGAGTAAACTTTTTGGAGCATGATTGTTAAAAACCACATGATTCTCAAGCTGTGAAACCTCACAATACCATCTGCTTGGAAAAAAAGTAGTTATTTTTGAGAAGGTCTATTGTACGACGTGGAAGGGACCTAGAGTGTTTTTGTAAAAAAATTTTTTGAACGATCGCCCCTGAGAGCTTTGTTTGCAGTGCACTACGAAGATTTAGTAGCATATTCGAACTTATTCAAGTAATCAAAAACAATCTCTTTTTTTTTGGTTTGTTTGTAGTTTTCATTATAGGTGGAAAAACAAAATTATATTAACATTAAATCCATTCGTGAAATAACATTGAGTCTACATATGGAATGTATTCCCTAGATGAGGTTATACTCCATTTCCCTGAGATTGACCTGAGTCCAGAGGTGGATGTGCTTCTTAAGAATCCAGAGATGTTAGAGGCATTGGAGCGGTGTGTGATGAACTGGCAGACTCAAATTACCTTTGTAATTGAGGAACAGCTGAACAAAAAACCACAGGTTGGAAATGATTACTTTTTTCTGCTTTTTATTTTTTCGTTAGAACCCAAAACTGTCTGAGAAGTGTTGGGACAAGCCAAGCATTTGTATTTGAAGGACTCACTTGCTTTGTTAAAAAAACAAACAAACAAAACAAAAACATGATGTGATCCACTGATCAATCTGAACGTTCACTTTTAATCTTCCTACAGGGACCGGGACCTATGGCTGAGATAGACCTTTGGCAGGAGCGCTCTTCTGTCTTTAATGCTCTGAGTGAGCAGCTTAGGCAGCCTGTGGCGGAGAAGATCTTTCAGGTGTTGAAGGCAGCAAATGCAGGCTGCCTTCTCAACTTCAATGTAGCGGTTGCTGAACTAACAAAATACCACATCGAGTCACATGATAACATTCGCTTCCTTAGGACACTGGAGAGACACTTCATGGTAAGATGTAACGTTCACATCATTCTTATTGAACATTTCTTACACTCGTAGAGCATTTTTACAAAGACAGTTTGCAGTGGAGTCCGTATCAGTTGTGACATAATCTCGTTCACGTCTGTCAAATTCATGACTGTCTTTTGCAGAATTTGGCGGCGGGAGCCAACTTTGCCTTGATCTTGGAGACCATCCCTGATCTGATGGAGAGCTTGCAGATTATGTGGATGATCTCTCTTCACTATAACTCCAATGATAGAATGGTCCCTCTGATGGAGCGTATCGCCTGGCAGTTGTGTGAGCAAGTGGCTCAAGGAGTTGTTGTAACTTCGATAGTCAAGTTCGTGTCCTCTCTTTCTCGTCTGCTTAACCTAGGGAGAACAAGACTCTCTTTCTCGTGAACTGATTTCGATTGTAAAATATGAATGTGAAATTATTACTTCAGGTTGAATTGGATTCAGCCAGAAGGGATTTGAACTGTACAACTGAATACGGTCAACTTTTTTTTTTCTTTTTTGAAGGATGTCCAGAGAAGAATATGTTTCTAATTTTCCTGGATATAATTAAATTGGATTGAACTGAAATTTGTAGCTTTAGAACTAGTTAAACTGCTCTACTTGTCGTGCTATTATTTATTAGTACTTTATCAATGTTCTTTATTTGTGACATTGGTTAGATTTTAACTCAAATATTATGTGTCGAACAGAGAGAACAGAGAAGAGGCCAAGACCAAAGTGCTTGAAGCAAAACAGGTTCTGGAGCAATGGAAGTCGTCGTATTTCGCGGTGCGAGCTCAAATTGAAAAAATAAACCAAATTCCCCGCTGGGAATTTGATCGCATAAGACTGTTTGAAAGATCTGATTACATGGCTTCGGTCTGCCAGGACCTGGGTAGGGTTTTTCAGGTCAGTGAACATATGTATTTTCCTAATCTTGCATTAATAAAACCCAAGTTTTTTTTTCCCACAAAAACTCTATGTGTATAACTATGCTGATTTTAAAAGCATTGTTCTGAATGGTTTAGGTTTTGGAGGAGTTCAACAACGTCTTTGGTCCAGAACTGAAAGGAGACAGACGCGTTCACGAGTTACTGAAAGAAGTGGATGATCTTGTTTTGCCCTTCCAGGATATTACCTTCAATCCTTTCAGCATATCAAAGAAAGCCAACTGGAAAGCGATTATTCAAGATTTTGAAACTACAATCCAGGTCAGTTAAGAAAATTCTGAATAATTGTAACAATTTGCAATACTGTTTCATTCTGTGTGAAAATGCACATATTGTTTGCTGCTTCCATTATTTTGTCAAGCTGATTCTTTTTTTTTTTTTCTTTTTCCTGTAGTGTATCGACAAAAAAGTCATCGACTTTGTCGATATGTCTTTTAACACTCTGCACTTCTCGGCCGCTGCCTTTGAGTTGCTGCAGAAATTCCAAAAAATCAGCACTAGAAAAGCCATCAACAGCCATTTGATGAGGAAATTTGATGACATCCTGACCCAGTACTGCAGAGAGGTATTGTACTTTCAATGTAAGGAGCTGATTGCTTTGAATGCTACGCCGGAGGGTCATTTTCATCAAAGCCTCAACTGCAGAACAGTTAACACATACAGTCCAAACCGAATTAAATGCTGTTTTTCAAACAGTTATGAAATGTAGTTTCATTCAGTTCTGAAAAAAAAAAAAAAAAGAGGAGCGTGGCTCGTCCATTCAGGACGAGTAGGCGTTTGATCACTTTTTTGTTTTTATTTTTAATAGACCCTCAGCAAGCATGTTTTGCTCCTTTTCTAGGTGGACAGCATAAGTGAAATCTTTGAAGCAGAGAAGGACCATCCTCAACTGACAAAAAATGAGCCTCCCGTTGCCGGAGCTATAAGATGGGCTCGAGCTCTTGCCCGCCGCATCAAAAAAACCATTCTTCCCTTCCTGAAAGTTCCAGAAATGCTCAGCAGTGAACAGACGGCAGTGGTGATGCATTTTTTTTTTTTTTTAAGATTCACTGTAAATGTTCAGGTAGCCAACAAGTACTGGAGTCCTTTGTGACCTCTACTGTGTTGCTCTCAGGCAAAGCGCAAGTATGAGAAAATGGCAATGGAGCTGAAAGGCTACGAGACGACGAAGTACGAGTCCTGGCTGGACGAGACAGAGGGCAAATTATTATCACTAATGAAAAAAAAATTGTTGGTTGCTAAAAAAACCGAAGTGGTGGTAAGGGATGTTATTTATGACGGAGTATTGGGGCCAGACTACGAGGATTTTAATTAATTAATTTTTTTAATTACTAGAATAAAGTCCTTACATCAGCAGAATAAAGAGGCAAAATTACCAGAAGAATATAGTTAAATTACGAGAACATAAGTTGTTTTAATGAGAAAAAACGTTGACAGCATGATCAAGACCTGACGGGACCAGTTCAGCCATGTGATTCTTTTTTCGAAATAGATGCAGTCATTTACACAGCTGTTGTTTCGATGTCCTGCTACTGATAACAATTCAAAGCTGATGTGTTAAAGTGTCAAGAATTTCCTAATTTGTGAAACTGATAACGCATAACTTTAAATGCTCAATATTCCTCATTTTAATCTTTTGTTGTTTTCTACGGAGTTCTCATAAAACTGCTTCATTCTCCTAGTATTCTGACTTTCTTCTGGTAATATTACAACTTTAGTTTTGCAATATTACAATTGTATCCTCATATTTCAGGTTTATTTTTGTATGACTTTAGTCTAATAATAATATAACTTTATTCTTGTAACATGACTTCATTCTCATAATTTTACGACTGTAATTTGGTAAATCCACAGACAATCATGGGAGATGGCTGTTTGCACTGAGCCAGGTTCTGCTGGAGGTTTTTTCCTTTCAGTGGAGAGATTTTCCTCTCCATTGTCGCTACACTCATGCTCGGTATAAGGGATTGCCTCAACACAACGCGAGTGATTTTCTGCTGCTTGTCCAGGAGGAGTGAATGCTGCAAGTCAATGACATGATGTAATCTGCTGGGTTTCCTTAGATAGAAAGCTTTAAATAGTTATCTGAGCTTACTGCACTCTTTATAACTAGAATCAACTGGAATGCATGTGTGACTGAAATGAAATGATTTTTTTGTGAAGTTCCTTGAGACGACATTTGTTGTGAATTGAAATATAGAAGTAAACCGAATTGAATTGAATTAATATTATGACTTTATTCTAGTAATATCGCTTTTTTTTTTCTTAGCTTGGCCTTGCTACTCCATCATAGTTATTAGATTAATGCAAGTGATAATTTGTTTTATTTTAAAATGTAGTCCTAAAAACAAATGCCTGCTTTTCATTTTTAGGACTCGAATTCACCTGAATCAAGCCCGAAAAAGAATGTGAAATACATTGTAAACTTTACTCCAGAAATCAAGGAAATAATTTCTGAAACAAACTACCTTGTAGGTTTGGGCTTCTTTGTGCCCAAGCTGGCTGAAAATGTGGCTCTTCTAGAGAGCAGTCTCATCAGGTGATGGCTCTCACTGAATCAGATCTTATTCAAATTGCTAAAACCACACTGCCTCACATCTGCCTCTTCACCTGTGCTGATTTTAATTTTAGGTATGTGGACGATCTGAGCAAACTTGTCAATCGCTACCATTCCGTGATGGACTCTCTGAGCGAGTCTCAAGTCATTATGCTGGCACCACAAATACAGGAAGTCACAAAAGGGATGCAGTATGGATGCAAACGACTCAACTGGAATTCTTTGGGTACTTTAATTCAGAAACCACCACTTTATTAGCTACTTGGTGCTGGTTCTTATTACTCAGGACTCACTTTTTTTTTTATTTATTCAGAACTCTCTTTAATTGCTTGTGGCATTGAGTCAGCAAATTACTGAAAAGATTTCTTAGAGAACATACCTGATGTCATCACCCAGATTGCAGTCATTATGAGAATGCACAGACCATAGACCACATCCCTAAGTGCTGTGGAGATCTTTGGAGTGGTGTGAATATCTATCGTAACATCATCATGTTCAAAGAAAAACCCTTAAAGATGGCCTATGTATCTTTCCATAATTTTTTTTTTTACATATTTGTGAAAACTGGCATAATGTTGTGATAGTACAATATGAGAAAGATAATCTGTGAAAAGATCAAGCGCCTCCACCTCTTCCCAGTACTACTGTTGACACAATGCACCTCTCCTGGTCAAAAACAACCAATCAGGTCCAGGAGGAGTGTCTTAGCGCCATCAGTTATCCTAGTGTATGTGCTGCCCAATGTGCTCATGGCAAAGAAAAAATGTACTGTTACAGGAAAACCGTTTATCCGCTGTCATTGGATAAACGATGACAGCGGATGCATGTGTATGTGCGTGTGAGACAAAGAGAGATTGCCATCTAATGCATAAAAACACTAGAATATCAATATATTATCAAAGTTATTCAGCAAATGGATAGAATATGTCGAGAAGGACCAACAAAATCTAGGAACAAGTGCAAAATATATGGTCTTTTTCTCAGTTGAAGGGCAATAAGTAAAATGTAACATTTCAGACAATATTTGAAAACCGCCATTGATGGCAATACAACAAAACAACCGAAATTTGGAACCTAATATCTCCACCCAAGACTCCACACAAAGGATGAGAATCGTCACTGCAGATGGAACTGGTCAGGCACTGTAAGTAAAGCCAATTCATCTGCAACTCTCTCTGTTCTGGCAACCCTCACTGCTTGCCCAGCTGGCTCAGTGAGTTCCTCTCCTTCGGGAGCAGGTATCAAACTGTGACACTAATGACAAAGTTAAAACTGATTGAATAAAAGCACTAAAAATAAATGTCATTACTTGTTTGCTTCTTTTTCAATCTGGAAATTCCATCTGTGACACTGCACCTGGTCATGTTCTTTCTTAAAGGCATATCAGGGTGTCAAGAAAATATCCACCCCATTGCACCACCCCATATGTACTATCTGAATACTCACTGAAGAGGCAACTTTTCTGGCACGTTCCGGTTTTTGTAAGCCTGCAGTATGCCTGGGCAAATTGTTAATTTGTGAAAAAACAAAAGTTCCAAATGCCTTAATTTCCTTTTTGCACTCAATCTGGCGCTTAGTTTGAACTTCAGCAAGTCAACTTCACAACATCTGAATTCCTAGGTTGAGAGAAGGACAGATTCCCTATTTCTGTGAACAAGCAATTAAACAAGGGCATCTGAATAAGTGGTCAGTGATTACATATGTGAAAGATGATATGTCCACATTGGGGAAACGTTTATATATGATATGTGTTTGCTTTCAGGTATACAGGACTTCATCAACGAAGGTTTACTGAACCTCTCTAAATTTGAATCTCTGGTCAAGCAGATTTTGAACAACGAGAAGGAAATAGAATCCAAGTTACACTTAATAATGATGTCCAACATACTAAGATTTCCAGTACCAGAGTCATCAAGTGATGTACCAGGTAGAAGTATTTTATTTATTTGCTGTACTAATAAGGTTTTTTACGAACAAAACAATTGTATACAGTGTACTCTGTTTCAAAGGTCTCAAGGAGTTCTGCAGACGCATTGAGCTCGAGCGGGTCAAGACCTTGGCTTTACCTATTAGTAAATACACTGACATTGGTTTCCTCATCACTAAGACTGAACATTTGATCCTGGGAACCAGCAGCGGAAAAGCCAAATCCATGGCAAATTACTACACTTACTGGGAGCGCAAAGTGTTTGACTCTATAGTAAAGATGGTGGTGAGGTAATCACTTGAATTATCTTTTGTTAAAAGTCTGACTCTCCTTTTAGAACCCACAGTTCTGTCTGTCCTGTCTTTCATATTGACTTTGCTTTAAGGAGTATTAAGGAGTTCGACGTGGCGCTCATGGGAAGAAGACCTTTGTTTCAAATTGATGCCATGCTGTCTGCGCCCAAGATTGTGTCACAGCCCCAAAGTAACGAAATCTACTGGGTGATCATGCAATGCATTCGAGAATGTATTGACAGCACTAAAGTAAGGTCATCGCAATTTTTTAACTATTTTATTAAAAAAAGAACAATAATTTTCTTTTCTAACTGTGGCCATATTTCTATGTTAAGCGTTTTCCACGCTGGATGAATGGGACCTGCCTCGAATGCCCACCACAGGCAGTACACGGTGAGGAGGAGTTAGTGACGGTATCCTTCCTTAGCGACGTCTGGCTTGACCCCTCGCTAAAAGAGACTGCTACGGCAACTTCTGAAAACATCAAGCGACTTCTTCTCTCCATGGAACGGTACCTAAACACCTGGAAATACTATCGAGCCCTTTGGGAAAAGAACAGAACTATTGTCAATGAAACGTTTGCGGCAAAGAACCCATCCTGTGCTATGTACGATGATAAGCTACAGTTCCTAAGTAAAATCAAGCGAAAGGTGACGCAGGAACCTCGATTCAAGGCCAAGTACAGTATCTATCTGAACCTGGAACCACTGGTGAACACAATGCTGGAACTTGCTGAGTCCTGGATTACTTCACTTAGTAGCTTTCTAAATAAGCCTGCTAAAGAGGATCTCTTCAGCTTGAAGGACGAACTCATGGTACGTTTTTCAATACACTTCAATGTTCCAAGGTCAAAATTCTTGTTTTTAATAACATATGTGTCTGCAAAAAAAAAAAAACAACAGTTACTTGACAAGAAACTGAAGAAAAGCCCTGAGACATTTGATGACCTGAAGAGTGTGCTGTCCACCATTTCAGACATTAGGGCCATGTCTTTAGATGTGGAAATCAGAATCCTTGATATCCAGGAAAAATACAGAACTCTGGCCATGCACAACGTGAAGGTAGTGGGTCAGATATTTGATTGCTTTTGAACAAACTGCATTGTTTAACTTGTTAAATGTATTGTCACTCTTGCATTCTAGGTTGGCGAAGACGAACAGGATCTAATTACCAAAATCTCGCTTATTTGGGCTGATCTTTTTGTTGAAGCTAGAGAAGTGGATGACAGTCTAGCAGATGTCAAAAAGTCATTTACTGATGTAAGACATGGAAAAACTCAAACAAGCCACACAAAAATAAAATCTAATTTTAACAAGTTTTCCTGCAAATGTATTCATACCGTTTGAAGTTTTGATGTATCACAGCAAAAGCCTTCAATGCAGTTTGAATTTTATTTAACATTACATAGCCAATAACAAACTTATAAATCCAAAAGAAATGTTTGGAGCTCAACAAAACTAGTGATTAATTATAGAGAGCAAAAACAACTATACATGGGGATTGAATTTTTACACAATCAAAAATTTTAAGTCCAGTAGTCCTCTTAGACTGTTTTCTGAAGAAAGCCCTCTCTGTCCGACATGTTCATTCATTTACTTCTGGTGGTTGTGATCAGTGATCTGTAAGATGTTAAAGCAATTCCCTATTCCCTATCCATCTGCTCTGGACTTTATTTATGGTATCAGAGTAAAGGAGGCCTAATATAAAAGTGTTACACTTTTGTTCTTGCAGAATGTTCCAACAGCCTTGTCGAATTTTTGCTCCACTTCATATTTACTCATTGCTTCGTGCTGAGTTATCTCAGTAAAATACAGTGAAATTTGTGGCTGTAAGGTGATCAAATGTGATAAGATCAATAAGTATGAATACCTTTGCCAGGCATTGTACTTTGCAAAGTTATACCTATTTCGTACACTATGAATGCATTTCCTGTTCTCTGTGTTACTTTTAAAGATTACAAAGAACAAGGTTGGAGAATTTAAAGAGGAACTGCTTATTTTTGCTGAAAGCTTCAACCGTCACGGTCCTGGATCTGTGGGAGATAATTTGGATAAAGGTGCTTGGATGATTCATGGTTTTGTAATTTTTGTTGTTGTTTGTTTCCTTCTTCTTCTTTTTATTTTTTTAATGCTATGCTGTTCTTGTTTCCAGGACTAGTAATAATGGCTAAATATGAGGCGGACTTAGCCAAAATAGAGGCAGAACGGTATGAGCTCACCAATGCCGAAAAACTGTTAGACCTACCAGTCACCATGTACCCAGAGGCTACCAAGATTCAGAAAGAAATGCAGGGATTAAGACAGATATATAGTGTTTTTGAAGCCCAGAAGGTGGGACAGTGTTGCTGTCAGTGAAGAACTGAAATTGCAGGTTGTTCTTGAGGTTGTCAAGTTGTTCATGAGGTGGTCTGTTTTTTTTTATTATTTTTTTTTTATAGAAAGCAAAAGCAACGTGGTCTCAGACGTTGTGGGTCGATTTGGACATGCAGGTGCTACAGGACGGCATAGAGGGTTTCATCAAAAGATTTAGAAGGCTGCCCAAAGATGTGCGGTCTTTACCCGTGGCCTTCTATCTAGACGCATGCATGAAGGAGTTCAAAGAATCTCTGCCGCTTTTGCTAGATCTGAAGAACGAAGCCCTTCGAGACAGGTTAGTGTGAATGCTCAAGATTCCATGTTTTTGCATTTAAATGATTAAATTACATCATACTTCATTATTGTGTTTACACAGAAGGTTTAGTCATAGTCAATAAATGTATATATTATTGACACATTTGATTATTTCAGTAACATAGTTCACTAAGCAAAATACATTATGTAGGTTAGTTACGCACAGACTAATGTTTTGAAGCGTTTATTTCTTGTAATTCTAACAATTTTCCACTTGCACCTAATGAAAGCACAGCTTTTAAGATTAGACTGTTATATATGGCCAATTAAAAACACATTTTTAATACAGAATTATGGGCTTAGTGAAAAGTGGTTTTAATATCTGTTTAAACATACGGTAGTTATTTTCAAAAGGCACATTTAAACTGACAAAAGAGCCTCAGTGGGAATACATATTCTAATTTATTGAATATGAGAATATTCTCATAATATAACTGAGAAGGGAATACGTTTGTGGGCTGTACAGCAAAATTGCTGTGAGCAAGTTTTTTATATTTCAGACACTGGAAGGAGTTGATGGAAAGGACCGGTACCAGCTTTGAGATGAATCCTGAGAACTTTACTCTGCAGAACATGTTTGCTATGGAGTTGCACAAGTATGCTAATGTGATAGGTGACATTGTCACCTCTGCTGTAAAAGAGCTGAGTATTGAGAAGGTAACCTTTCCCTCAATTTAACATATCCAGCTGAACTTCAAATTTGATCTGTATCAGTTTACAACTGAAACTATTAATTGTGGACAAATCATATGCTGCATGTTTTTTTTTTTTTTTTTTTTTTTTTTTGTATGCTTTTAGGGCGTGATGGCAGTATCAGAGACCTGGGACAATATGAGGTTTATCGTGCAGACGTATTTCAAAGGCACCAAGGAGCATGGTGTCATTCTAGGTGCTGTAGATGAGATCCTACTGAATGTGGACAATGATGTCATGAACTTACAGAGTATGGCTGGCAGCCGTTTCGTTGGGCCTTTCCTTAATATTATACAGCGGTGGGAAAAAGATCTGTCTCTCATTAGTGAGACAATAGAGGTGGGTAAACCCCTCTTCCTATTTTTTATGTTTCTCTATGTTATAAGCACACACCATGGTATGGTTTATTAAGGTTTTATGTGACAGGCCAACAAGAAGTGAAAATGTTTGTGAAGTTAAAGGGAAATGATACATGGATTTAAATTCCATCCATCCATCCATCCATCCATCCATCCATCCATCCATCCATCCATCCATCCATCCATCCATCCATCCATCCATCCATCCACCCACCCATCTACCCACCCACCCATCCATCCATCCATCCATCCATCCATCCATCCATCCATCCATCCATCCATCCATCCATCCATCTTCTGCCCAGATTTCCCTCTCCCCGGTCACTTGGGCCAGCTCCTCTATGGGAACCCCAAGGTGTTCCCAGGCCAGCCGAGAAACATAGTCCCTCCAGGGTGTCCTGCTTCTTCCCCTGGGCTTCTTCCCGGTGCTCCAGAACACCTCACCAGGGAGGCGTCCAGGAGGCATCCTGACCAGATGCCCGAGCCACCTCAACTGGCTCCTCTCGACGTGAAGGAGCAGCGGCTCTACTCTGAGTCCCTCCCGGATGACTCAGCTTCTCGCCCTATCTCTTAGGGAGGGATATCTGCACCAAGAAATTCTGTCCATAAAAGTCATGAACAGAATTGGTGACAAAGGGCAGCCTTGGATGAGTCCAACTCTCACCAGAAATGAGCCTGACTTACTGCTAGCGATGCGGACCAGACTCTGGCACCAACCGGCACCTAACAGCCCGCATCAAAGGGCCCGGCCCCCTATACCCTGCTCTATCACAAAAAATCTAAGTGCAATACAGTAAATCTTTTGGTTCTAATGTTAACAAAATGTGGAACAGTCAAGGCATATGAATATCTTATTACTATTAGTCTTTACTGTATCCATTCAAAGGCAAACTGACAGAAAAGTGTTTTTATAGATATGGCTGGTTGTGCAGCGGAAGTGGATGTACCTGGAGAGCATATTCATTGGTGGAGACATTCGCTCGCAGTTACCTGAAGAAGCTAAGAAGTTTGATAACATTGACAAGAAGTTTAAAGAAGTGAGCTACACTTTGATATATGTTGATCAAAGCAGAACACGTTGTGAATGGACTTATCCAATTGATGTCTTTTTCATTTCTTTGTAGATAATGACTGACACAGAGAAGATTCCAAATATTAAGCATTCCTGCCTGGGCCCCAGTCGGCTAACAGACCTACAGGCCTTGAGTCTTGGTCTAGAGAGGTGCCAGAAGAGCCTTAATGACTACCTGGACTCCAAGCGAAACGCTTTCCCGCGTTTTTTCTTTATCTCTGATGATGAACTGCTCAGTATTCTTGGGAGTAGTGACCCCGCTTGTGTTCAGGAACACATGATCAAGGTGAGAGGTCATTTCACAAGATAAACAAAACATAAATCCTTACTTTCAATATAATACCCCTGTCATACTTTCAATGTTATTGAAGGACATCATGCCATATGAAAGTAAGGCTCCCAGACTGCCTTCAAATGAATGCTACATAATTTGATAACCAGAAAAACCCACCTTCCTGTGACATGGACTAAGATGGATAGTGGGATTTTCAACCAATTGATTAGAAGGTTACATAAACCTTTTACAGTGGAATATCATCAAAAGTGACACATGGACTTCATAGGCACCATACAGATTGATTGTCCACAAATGTAATACATCTCCCTGTTCTGACCCACACTGAAGGTGTTTTTAAATTCACCAGCATACTTGGCAGGGGGAAAAAAAGGCAGCTCACTGCTCCTTTAGAGAAGAAGAGAACAAATGCTCCCCATGTTTGTAAAATGCTGTTGCTGATGTTCTGTTTTTTGCCCTTATTATTGCACAAGATGTACGACAACATAGCTTCACTAAGATTCGACGTGGAAACCGATGGCGAGACAGTAGTTGCTGCCATGGTGTCTGCCGAAGGTGAGGTGATGGAGTTTAGGAGCCACATCCCAGTGGAGGGAAGGGTGGAAGAGTGGATGTTGACAGTACTTCACGAGATGCGGAGAACTAACAGGCTTATCACTAAGGAAGCGATCTTTCGCTATTGTGAAGACAGGAGCAGGTGAGTGTTAACACACAGAGAGCTTACGGGATTTCTCATGATCAAACAGGCTGCAATAAGTATCTCAATCCCACGTTTATCAGGGTAGAGTGGATGCTTCTGTACCAGGGTATGGTAGTGCTTGCTGCAAATCAAGTGTGGTGGACCTGGGAGGTTCAAGACGTCTTTACAAAGGTGAAAAAAGGAGAAAAATATGCTCTGAAGTACTACGCTGAAAAGATGCACCGCCAGATTGATGAGCTCGTTACACGCATCACTCAACCGCTGAAGAAAAACGACAGAAAGAAGATCAACACTGTGCTCATCATTGACGTCCATGCCAGAGACATTGTGGACAGTTTTGTGGACAACAGGTGAGCGTTCACATTTCAACCGAGTTAGCGCTACGTTTCACGGTTAACTCAATGCTAGCACAAGATTTGAGTAAACATATCAATCTTTTTTGCAGCATAATGGATGCAAAAGAGTTTGAGTGGGAAAGCCAGCTGAGGTTTTATTGGATCCTGCAGCACGACGACCTGTTTGTTCATCAGTGCAGTGCCACGTTTTCTTACGGCTATGAGTACATGGGGTTGAACGGTCGACTGGTTATAACTCCATTAACTGACCGGATCTACCTGACCCTCACACAGGTCCTAAGACACATTGCAATACCTAAAGAGACACATGGAAAGCTGTGGTGTGGTTTTTAGTGGCAACTTAAGTGCTGTGCCTTTGTGAAACAGGCCCTCTCTATGTACCTGGGTGGAGCTCCTGCTGGACCAGCTGGTACAGGAAAAACAGAGTCCACCAAAGATCTGGCCAAGGCTTTAGGCCTGTTGTGTGTGGTTACAAACTGTGGCGAGGGCATGGACTACATGGTAGGAGGCACACATCAAGTAACACGCATAGATAATTATTTATTATTGTGATGTTTTTTTTGTATTTAAAAAACATAACACTGTTTTGCACTTCAATGCCTTTCTTCTCTGCGCGCAGGCTGTTGGGAAGATCTTCTCCGGTCTTGCCCAGTGTGGCGCTTGGGGCTGCTTTGATGAGTTCAATCGAATAGATGCTTCTGTGTTGTCAGTTATTTCTTCTCAAATGCAGACCATACGCAATGCTCTCATGTTGCACTGTAAAACATTTCAGGTAAGTCAGTTGTTATAACGAATGAGTCCAAAAATAAACAATTGGTTTCATCAATCTGCAGAGTACCAGTAATACCCTTGAGATGACCCATCCTTGAGCTATAACATTACAATCACAAACTTCAGTGTATTTTATTAGAATTTTATGCAATAGATAAGCACCAAGTAGTGCATAATTGTGAGGTGCAGTGAAAATATCTGGTTTTAAAATTCTTTTTACAATTAATATGAAAAGCTTGGTTTGAGTTTATGTTTACGCCCTTAACTTGTAAATGCAGTCCACCTGTGTTAAATAACTAACCTTTGTTTGCAAAAAAAAAAGGAGGGTAAAATATCAGTTCACTTGATATAATGCAAAATATAGTACCTTTTACAAATAGTTTTTCAAAACAGGTTTTAAAGCTATTTTTTTTCCACTTTACAATTTTGCACTCCTTTTTGTCTCACATAAACTCAGATCGCTGTACTTTGATGCTCGAGATTCAATATATCAAAATGTAGCAATTATCAACTGCTATGTGGATAACTGAGCAAAGAACAGTTTTAATAATTTTGGGATTTTGCACATACTTTTGGCAGTGACTAACATGGGTTTTTAACATGATTGAAAACTTCCTTCTGACCCTACGCTTCAGTTTGAGGGACAAGAGATCACTATGGACGACCGCATGGGCATCTTCATCACCATGAACCCTGGTTACGCAGGACGTACAGAGCTCCCAGAGTCAGTCAAAGCCCTCTTCAGGCCTGTGGTGGTGATTGTTCCTGACCTACAGCAGATTTGTGAGATAATGCTCTTCTCTGAGGGATTCCTTTTGGCCAAGGTAACCAGATAACAATAAATAGAAAAATGAATCGTTCATGATTTAGTTCTTCCCATATTGACTATAAAGGAAATATCTTGAAACACATAAGTCAGAGCTATGTTTGAGTTCTTAGATTGCTCAAAAATATAAAATGATTCATGAAATGTAATTTATATATACATATATATATATATATTTTGTTAATTTTAGGTGCTTGCAAAGAAGATGACAGTCCTCTATAAGCTCGCTCGTGAGCAACTGTCCAAGCAGTCTCATTACGATTTTGGCCTTCGTGCTCTGAAGTCTGTCCTGGTGATGGCAGGAGAGTTGAAGAGAGACTCACCGAACCTGAATGAGGTAGTTACAGGGGTTGTTGCTTGTGATTGGTTTAAATAATTTTCTTTCAGTCAAGAATTATTATTATTTTTTTTTAAATTAATATATAACACCTAAAGTCTACAGTTTATTACTTTTAGTTTTTTTTTTTCGTATACCTTTGTCATTTAATTGTTGCATTTCTGTGTTTTAACAGGACGTGGTGTTGATGCGCGCCCTCAGAGACATGAATCTGCCAAAGTTTGTTTTTGAGGATGTCCCTTTGTTCCTTGGTCTGATCTCTGACCTTTTCCCAGGACTCGACTGCCCTCGTGTTCGCTATCCTAACTTCAATGATGCCGTTGAGAACATATTGGAAGAGAACAAATATATTGTCCTACCTAACCAGGTGCTTCATCTTACCCACAGCCTTCATTTGTTTTACCCATTGACGCTTTGAAGTCTCTTGTCAAAGAGGCATTTTAAATCTTTGCTTTTATCCGGATCCTTGTAGGTGGACAAAGTGGTGCAGATGTATGAGACAATGATGACCCGACACACTACGATGGTTGTGGGCCCAACCGGTGGTGGAAAATCTGTTGTGATCAGCACGCTGTGTCAAGCTCAGACTAGGTAAGTGTCAATATAGTTTCTTCATGTGGATTTTAAGTATGAACAAAGGTTATTTTCTACTTTATCTCCTAATCAGAATGGGGCTGCCAACGAAGCTGTATCCACTGAACGCTAAAGCCATGAGTGTCATTGAACTTTATGGAGTTCTTGACCCAGACACTCGAGACTGGACTGATGGGATTTTATCCAACATCTTCCGTGATATTAACAAGCCTACTGACAAAAAAGAGCGAAGGTAAATATACACTGCCTTAAAAGGGTATTAGCACCTCTGGAACATTTTTTGCATTGCTACCACAAATCTTAGTGTATTTTATCAGTTTTATGTGATAAGCACCGGGTAGCAGACAATTATGGAACAGAAGGTGCCACTTGCTTTTCAAATCTTATAGAAATGAAAATCTGTGGTGCATATTTGTATGTAGTCATTCCCAGCAAATACTTTGCGGGGCCAATTTTTGATGCTTGTACAACTGCTTATTATTTTTATGTCTCTACCTGCTTGGCATGTGTAGAGACAAACATATTTGTTCATTTTTCTTTTCATAATAACACAAGCAAATTCTATTTCTCTGATAAACTTCTTAAGCCATTGCGTTGGACTTCCAGGTACATCTTGTTTGATGGGGACGTGGACGCCCTTTGGGTTGAAAATATGAACTCGGTGATGGATGACAACAAGCTCCTCACTTTAGCTAATGGAGAACGGATTCGTTTACAGAACCATTGCGCGCTACTGTTTGAGGTTTGTTTGTACTTACACGTTTCTGTGAGCAGAACACTTTTTTTTATTTGTACACTATTAGCAAGCCTAACAAAAAATCTGCCATCACAGGTTGGCGATTTGCAGTATGCTTCCCCTGCCACTGTGTCTCGCTGTGGGATGGTGTTTGTTGACCCAAAGAACCTGCGATACACCCCATACTGGCAAAGATGGGTGGCTAGTCGACCTGAGATGGTTTTTAGAATGATTTATTCAGCATTTACTGTATTCTTTTTTTATATTTGAAATGTATTTCTAATAGAAATGTTATTTATTTTTCAGGAACAAGAGACTCTTGGTGCACTGTTTGAGAAATATGTGCACAGCTCTATTGACATGATTATAGACGGGATTATTGACGGTAAACAGGAAGAAAAACTGGAGACGGTGGTCCCTCAGACAGACCTGAACATGGTAGGCTGGCTTCTTCTTCTCAAATATGTTACTGCATTGATGAATTTATAAGAATATACTATTTAAATTTCAAACCAGTTTGCCACTGAGTCCGTTTCACTTCACTTTGCATGTTTTGGTCATCTCTTCAGGTCACTCAGTTGTGCTTGATGCTGGACGCACTGCTGGTGGGTGACGACAGCAGCCCCGATCTCCTGGAGTGTTACTTCCTGGAGGCTCTGTACTGCTCACTGGGAGCCACGTTGGTGGAAAGTGCCAGGCTCAAGTTTGACGAGTTCATCAAAAGACTTTCCTGCTTAACCGCCGTGCACGATCCAAATTTCCTGGCGGGGCCTAGTGATATCCCAGGTAGGAAGCTGAAACGTAGTCTTTCATCCGGAATAGAATAAGTAACACTTCACAAACATGTCATATTATTGCCTTAATGCAGCATACCTCCCAACCATGTTTGATTTCCATTTTGATGGTGTTAAAATGAAGTGGGTCCCCTGGAGCGCCCTGGTAGAAAAATACACTCACAATCCTGAAATGAAGTTTGCTGATATTCTGGGTAACAGTTATTTCTCTGAGCAGATGCATATTTGAAAACAAAAAAAATGCTAAATGAGTTTAAGTATTTAAGCCTTTAATTGGTTCTAATTGTTTTTATCCTATTCAGTGCCAACTGTTGACACCACAAGGTCCAGCTGGATCTTGGAGCAGATGGTGAAGATAAAAAGACCAGTCTTACTTGTTGGAGAATCGGGCACTTCAAAGACTGCCACCATTCTTAACTTTTTGAAGCATATTAATCCTGACACATGGGTAATTTCAGCTTTAAATCACTCAATCATGTAGTGCATTTGAAAAGTTTTCATACCCTTGGATTTTTTTATTTCCTTATGTCACATTCACAAAATGTTGTGTTTTAATTGATGGATTAACAAAAGTGACACATAATTGTGAAATGGGATTAAACCAAAATATAATCACATAAAAATCTAAGGAGTATTTTATATTTATATTTAGCCATCTGTAAAAATATGTTGTACAACCACCATTTGCTGAAATAAACTGCAGACCTTTTGGGTTGTGTTTTGAGATTGAAATTTTAGCCCCCCGTGAAAAAAAAAAAAAAAAAAAAGGCTCGAGATCAGTAAGATTGAATAGAGCACATGTGAATCCACAGATCCTTAAATGATTAACTGTCTAGACTTTGTGAGGGTCATACTAACACTTGAATGTCTAAATTATTCTATTGTAGTTTTTAGTGTGTTTGTTGTCTTAATGCTGGCAGGTGAACCTTTGCTCCAGTATCATGTCTTTTCACCATTAAACAGGATTTTCTCCCAGAATTGTCACGTTTAACTCCAAACATTTCCTGTTTTTCTCTCAGCAGCCTTGTTCTTATTGAAGAAAAGTGGCGTGGAAGAAAAACCGGCAATAGTTTTTTTTTTTATAGCCTAACCCTGTTTTAACCTTTCTCAAAACTTCAGCTCTGACTGGTTTCCTGTGTTTCTTGGTCTTCACGATGATGTTCGCTTATATTCTCTATCAAACCTCTGAAGCTTTCACAAAACAGCTGTATTTATAGTTAGAGCAAATTGTACACAGATTAACTGTACTTTTAGTTGAGCTCTGAAGGAAACTGGTTTTTGGATTTTATTTAGGAGCATTAGAGTAAAGGAGTGAATACAAGTAGGCCTCATACTTTTCGGATTATCTTTGGGAAATGTTAAAAACAATAAATCTTCCAATTGACGGTTTTGTGCTTCTTTGCGTTGATCCATCATATGAAATGTATCTAAAATATATAGAAGTATGTGAGCAAAATATGAAATCAGCCAAAGCATGGAAATACTGTATTTCTGCAAGGCATTGGATGTATAATCTGATTTTAAAAAAATGCAATTTCTGTCTAGATTAATTTGATCATCAACTTTTCATCAAGAACAACTTCAATGGATCTGCAGAGAAACTTGGAGGCTAATGTGGAAAAAAGGACCAAGGATATATATGGTCCTACAATGGGGAAGAGACTGCTGGTGTTTATCGATGACATGAACATACCTAAGGTGCCTGCTCCGACATATCTACCAAATCACTTGTTATTTACTTGGTAGTGAAAGTGTAAGAAGCTTTCCTTTTTTACTGTGCAGGTGGATAGCTATGGGACACAACAGCCCATTGCGCTCCTGAAGCTGCTTTTGGACCGAGGCGGCATTTATGACAGAGGAAAAGAACTTAACTACAAAATCCTGAAAGACCTCGGCTTTATTGCTGCCATGGGAAAGGCGGGAGGGGGCAGGAATGAGGTGGATCCACGCTTCATCTCACTCTTCAGCGTCTTCAGCAGCCCCTTTCCATCTTTGAACTCTCTTCACCTGATCTATGCCTCTATTCTCAAGGGACACACCAAAGTGAGTCTCTGTTTTTACACAGAGAACATCACCATTTCATATCACTCTGATATTAAAATGCTAACTGGGGTGGGGGGGCGGGGTATTTTAGCTATTTGAGGATGCCATTCAGAAGGTGTGTGACAAAGTCACAGACTGCACCCTGGAACTCTACAACCTCATCATAAAAGATCTTCCACCGACTCCCTCCAAATTCCACTACATCTTCAACCTCAGGGACCTGTCGAGAGTCTACAACGGACTGGTTCTCACCAAACCAGAGATGTCTGATCTGTTTTATTTGCCTACTCCACTGACAGATTAAGAAAGATCTGCCTTCCAAAGTGACCTGCTGCTTTTCTTACAGATTTGTGACTGTCACCCAGTTTGTGCGTGTCTGGAGGAATGAGTGCTTGAGGATCTTCCATGACCGACTCATTGATGAAACTGACAAGACGTTGGCAAGTCGAATTAATACCACCGTAGTTGATTGCCAACTTTGTGTATCGTAATTTTTTATTTTTTTAGATCCAAATCCTTTGAGTGTTTCATTATCGTTTATCATGGAGTCGTCAGCTTTTAATATATTTTCCCCAAAAGGTCCAAGGTCACATAAAGACTCTGGTCGAAGAACATTTTAAGGCAGAAATGGAGGCAGTGATGAGTGACCCAATACTTTTTGGGGACTACAGGAATGCTTTTAATGAAACTGAACCCAGGGACTATGAGGACATTCAAGACTATGAATCATCGAAAGCAATCTTTGAGGTAAGTCCAGTGACATAAATGAGAGTTTTGGGGTTTTTTTGCCTGCACCAACAGTCCTTTCTGAATTTCTTTATTGTAATAATCCAGTACTTTGTGCCATTAGCCACTGCCATGCATTACCCACTATTTCCTTTGCATTCTGCAGTTTATTCTTGAGGAATACAACGAGACCATGTCAAGGATGAACCTTGTACTGTTCGAAGATGCTCTGGAACATCTAACTCGAATTCACCGTATCGTCCGCATTGATCGGGGCCACGCGCTGCTTGTCGGAGTGGGGGGCTCCGGCAAACAGTCCCTCGCCAAGCTCGCTGCTTTTGCTGCAGAGTGTGAGGTTGTAATACATTTTCTACTTGCAACAATGCATATACCGTAGATTTTAATCGTGAATTTACGCTGGCTGAATTCTATTAGGAACTATCAAATGTACATCATTCATATGCGAATGTCTACCCGACCCTCAATTCTGGTTAGAATGCCATAGTTATCTTAGTGATCAGCGCAGTTATTTTCAAACTATTCATACACAAAACTGTGTATGACACTTCTTTGTTTCATATTTCTTCATGTTGCAAATATAATTCAATCTATTTATTGGAACTGTTTGTGAGAGGCTAACAATACAGGATATAAAATATAAAATTATATCGCTGTTACAGCCACAAGTATTCTGGGGGTGTGTCTCTACCAGTATTCCAAATATTTAAGGATAAGGAATTGCCAGTCATCAAAAATGATTAGGTTATTTGAATTGAGAAGAACTGAAGTTTTGCACAGAAAAGCAGAAATAAAACATGTTGAGAGATTCACTTACCACTTTGCAGTAACAGAAACAAACTTTGTGCCAGGTGTTTGAGATAACACTTAGCAGAGGGTACTGTGAGACCAACCTCCGAGAAGATTTGAAAGGCTTGTACTTGAAGCTCGGCATTGAAAACAAGAAGATAGTATTCCTCTTCACGGACGCCCATGTTGCCGAGGAAGGCTTCTTGGAGCTTATCAACAACATGCTCACCTCAGGTTTGATGAATTCCCCGTGACCAAGACGGCACAAGTCCTCTGAAGTCATGAGTAATCACTAATCAGAAAGTCTCTTCATAGGCATAGTTCCTGCACTGTTCCCCGATGATGAGAAGGAGTCTATTCTCAACCAGATTCGTGAAGAGGCTATGAAGATGGGATCGGGTCCCTCCAAAGAGAGCTTGTGGCAATTCTTTGTCAGCAAAAGTGCTAACAATCTGCACATTGTGTTAGGCATGTCTCCAGCAGGAGACACCCTAAGGACACGCTGTAGGAACTTCCCAGGTGACGTATACATTTTATTTTTATTTTTTTTTTTTTTTTTTTTAATTTTTGAACTTCATATGACTAATTATGTACAATTTGTTCTAAGGACTGATGAACAACACTGTGATAGACTGGTTCCTCCCATGGCCTCCACAAGCATTGCAAGCAGTGGCTCACTCTTTCCTTGGTGTGTTATTATTGCACATTTATTTCTCTGGTTAAATGTCCAGCATTTTTATGCCGATTCGCATAGGTAGAGGCACACACATTTTCAAGAGAAACTGTGTCGTCACAAGAATATTAAAGAAACACAAAGTGACTCGTAAAGTCTTAATCCTCTCCTTGAATTCATTCTGATTTTGGTGGTTTGGGGTTTACCGTCCTCCAATAATGTAGCCGTCAAAAGAATGTCACAATTCGCTCTGCCTCTTTCATTTGGTGTTTGTTTTTCTACAGGTGAAAACCCGATGATCCCAGAGTCTCTCTCTGTGGCAGTCATAGATCATGTGTGCATGGTCCATACCAGTGTTGAGGACTACAGCAAGATTTTCCTGCAGAAACTAAGACGATATAACTTTGTTACTCCAAAGAACTACTTGGACTTTATTAACACCTATTGCACCCTCTTGGAGGATAAAGACAAATACATTTTAGGTAAGTAGATACCGGATGTAATGTTGAGCATGAAACTTGGTTTTGGTGGACCAGTACAAGGCTTTGTATTAGTATGCTGCTGATCATTTTAGAGGCTGTTCTTTTACATTTGTAGCTCAATGTAAGCGCTTAGAGGGTGGGCTGGATAAACTGAAGGAAGCCAGCGATCAGCTGGCTGAACTGAATATCAAGCTTGCAGATCAGAAGATTGTCCTTGCTGAAAAGTCCAAAGCTTGTGAAACCCTGCTGGAAAACATTGCTGTAAACACAAGTGTAGGTCAGTGAATGCTTCCATCTTTCAGCTATGAGCTCTAGAGGTTTATGGATTTATTATGTATGGCTAAAAACAATAACCTTACAGTATCAATAAATGTTTTTGTTTTTTTTTTCCTTTTAGCTGAAGAGAAAAGAACCTTGGCTGAAGACAAAGCTAAGGAAATTGAAGTGCAAAACAAAGTCATCGCTGTTGAGAAGAAAGAAGCTGAAAGTTCCTTGGCTGAAGCTTTGCCAGCATTGGAGGCGGCTCGTATTGCCCTGCAAGACCTGGAAAAATCAGACGTGACTGAGATCCGGTAATCTGAATTTTATTTTTTGCTAACAAAATTTATTTGTAATGATGATTAAAAACTGTCGGATGCTACAATTAGCCAGTATAACTAGCTACATCTTAAGATAAAACACGGAACTGGAAAGCGAAACGGTAGCCTAAAAAAAAAAAAAGAAAAAAAAATTATGTAGATGGGCTGAAGTATTGGACCGATATTAATCATCAGAAACAATCTTTTAATTATTTCATAATCAGTCCCCTTCTGTTGACTCAGTCTCTTTCTCGCTGGTACTTCATTTAGCTCGTTTGCTAAGCCACCTAAACAAGTGCAAGTGGTTTGTGAGTGCATTCTGGTGCTGCGTGGCTACAAGGAAATCAGCTGGCAGTCGGCTAGGGGGATGATGTCTGAAGCCAACTTCCTTCGCTCCCTGATGGAGATGGATTGTGATGCAATAGCTAATGCCCAGGTCAGGACAGTCAAAGGTAAGATGGCTGCAAGACATTTGGAAAACCTGCTTTAAGATGCGACCAAACTAACAACGACGTTTATTGATTGATTGATTCAACACACCCATGGTCCACGTATACATAAAAACAAAGACATAATACACAACATCAGCAGCAAATAATGCTTTGCCACATTTAACTGTATAATTTTATACAATTCAACCCGACCAGGCTTCCTAAAGAACCTACAGACAAGTTTGGAGGAAATGCAAGCCATCAGCAAAGCTGGCTCAGGGATGCTCAAGTTTGTGGAAGCAATCGTGGGCTACTGTGATGTCGCCAAGGAAATTAAACCCAAGAGAGATAAAGTAATTCAGTAATTCGTCGTTCCCCTTTTGCTGTGCTGCATAAGAAACAGTTGGAATCAGAAATACATCATGTTGTTTGTTTTTTTTTTATTATTGTTTTTAGGTGGCACGCCTTGAAAGGGACTTTTTTCAGAGCAAGAAGGAACTGGAGCGCATTCAAAAAGAGCTTGCAGACATCCAGACAGAGTTGCAAGGTCTTAAAGAGAAGTACGAAGCCGCTATCCTGGAAAAGCAGAAGCTGCAAGAAGAGGCTGAACTCATGGAGAGGAGGCTCATAGCCGCTGACAAACTCATCTCTGGACTCAGCTCGGAAAATGAAAGGTTCAGTCGTCCAAGAAACACAATTGTCCAAAAAGATACTAGCTTAGATGGACAGTAATTTTTTGTCGTTCTCACATGTCCTACACTTTCTAAATGTAGGACATCTCACATGTCCTACATTTAGGAAATGTAGGACATGTTTTTAAAACTGAATACTTGTTTGACCCTTTTTCACGGACCTCAGGTGGAACACGGATTTGGACGAGTTGAAGCAGAGGCGTGTGCGCCTCCTTGGGGACTGCCTGGTGTGTGCCGCTTTCCTGAGCTACGAAGGGGCCTTTAGCTGGGACTTCAGGAATGAAATGGTGTATCAAATATGGGTTCATGATGTGCAGGAGAGAGGCATCCCCTTGAGTCAGCCTTTCAAAGTGGAAAGCCTTCTCACCGATGAAACGGAGATCAGCAGGTGGGAGATAAAATAAGAAATATGTGGACAAGACAATTTAAACCTTGTCAACGAAAAATCTTATAAAGATCAATTTGTTGTTTTTTTTGTTTGTTTTTTTTAAACTCGGTGGTGATCAAAACTAACTGTGCCTATTGAACCTGTGCAACAGATGGGGCTCTGAGGGCTTGCCTCCTGACGAGCTGTCTGTGCAGAACGGAATCCTGACAACAAGAGGAAGCCGATTCGCCTTGTGCATCGATCCTCAGCAGCAAGCATACAACTGGGTTAGAAAGAAGGAAGAAAGCAACAATCTCAAGGTAAGATGTTACCTGCAAAAAAAAAAAGACCTCCCAAATTTTCATATAAATTTTCTCCATTTTTTGCAGTCACACAGGAAAAACACAAAGAAATAAATAAAATGGGAAGCTTCTTTTATTTATCACTTATGTTTTTATATCTGCTGTCACAGAAGGGAGCAGTTGTAAATGTTTTTTTTTTTTTTTGTCCCCTCAGTTTTTTTTTTTTTTGTGCTTTAGCATGAATGCAACAATTTTATAAATGAAACGGTTCATTTATATATTACTTTCTTAATGTGATGTGATGGATCTTACTACATCACATTTTTAAATTCTATAAAATTTGTACATCATAGCTTTATCTAGACAGTAACTAAGACGATAAGTAAAAATGCTATGTGCCTTTTAACCCACAATGATTTATTCCCTTTTCCAATTTAGATATACATTTATTCTCTTTCAACAAAAAACCTTTCTGATAGGATATTACACACAAATTTATCAAAAGATAATAAGACAATGGAAAAGATAATAAGACAATGGAAAAGGAGATTTATTTATTTATTTTTTGCCTGTGCTGTAGTTATCAACTGAGGTAACATTAGAACATCTACTTTTGATTTATACTTTTGGAATGATGCATTAGGGGGAAAAAAAACTTTTTCCAGAAAAAAAAAAAAACATAACGAGTGAGTCAGAAAGACTTAACCCTAAGACAAAAGGTAAAGTCGATTCAACATTTTAAAAATACTTTTATAAGAAACTTCCAAACATTTTTTTTTTAAAACTTGAAATAATGACTTGATAGTTTAAGGTTCACTCCTAACATCTGTGAACATCTTTCCCCCCACCAGATCTCATCTTTCAATGATCCGGACTTTTTGAAACAGCTGGAGATGGCCATTAAGTATGGCTCTCCGTTCCTTTTCCAAGATGTAGACGAGTATATCGATCCGGTAATTGACAATGTTTTGGAGAAAAACGTGAAAGGAGTCGAGGGCCGACAGGTCATAATGCTGGGTGACAAGGAGGTGCATTATGATCCCAACTTTAAACTTTTTCTCAACACCAAATTGTCTAATCCCAAATATTCTCCAGCGGTGTTTGGAAAAGCCATTGTCATTAACTACACAGGTATGACCCACACTGTGACGACCATCTGTATGTTAGCGGGCTCTAAGTGGATTGTGTTTGAAAGTCTAAATGTGTTAATATTACACACAGTGACACTTAAAGGTCTGGAAGACCAGCTCCTGAGCGTCATCATGGGCTTTGAGAAGAGGGAACTGGAGGAACAGCGTGAGCGACTGATCCAAGAGACCAGCGACAATAAGAAGCTGCTGAAAAACCTCGGAGATTCCTTGCTTAGAGAGCTAGCCACGTCTACGGGCAACATGTTGGATAACACAGAGCTTGTTGAGACTCTTGAGGAAACGAAGCTGAAATCCACCGAGGTTAGCTTTGCCGGGGTTTGCTACGGTTAAAGTCGTTCAAGAATTACGGCGCTATTGTTTATCGTTGAATCTGTTATTGCCAGGTATTCGAGAAACTCAAGTTGGCTCAGAAGACAGCGGTGGACATTGATAAACTCAGAGACGGATACAGGCCTGCAGCAAAGCGTGGCGCCATCCTGTTCTTCGTGCTGACAGACATGGCTCTGGTCAACAGCATGTACCAATATTCACTGGCTTCCTACCTGAAGGTGTTTGACATGTCGCTGCGGAAAGCTCGGCCCGACTCTTCCCTTATCAAACGACTCGAGAACATCATCAATACGCTGACGTACAATGTTTACAACTATGGCTGTACAGGTAAAAGACACGAGTTGGAACAACGTTGCGTCCTTCAGGTGTATATTCCAATTTGTATATTTTCTCATCCTTTAAATATCGGTAGGGCTGTTTGAGCGACACAAGTTGCTCTTTTCATTCAACATGACAATCAAGATTGAACAGGCAGATGGGAGGGCACCCCAAGAGGAGCTTGAATTTCTTATAAAAGGTGACCTATTTATAAAAAACGTCAAAGTAATTAACATCTTTGAGCACACTCAAGCCTCAAAGCACTTCTTTTTCTTTTCCCTGCCAAACGCACAAAGGCAATCTATCTCTGGAGAAAAGCTCCAAAAAGAAGCCATGTGACTGGCTTCCTGACCAGGGCTGGGAGGATGTGGTGAAACTCTCAGAGCTCTTTCCTGATCAGTTCGACTCGCTGACTGACGACATCGAGAAGAATTCCACCGAGTGGAAATCCGTGAGTTACCCAAGTAACGTCAGCGTGGTCAGATTAAGTCAACTGTATTCGATTTTATTTACATAGCGTCAATTCACAACAAATGTTGTCTCAAGGCACTATACAAAAAGTTCAGTCTCAGCAGATTGCATTGAGTGAAACTAATGAGTTTTATCTTCATTATGTTTTTTGGTTTTTTTTCCTCCCTCAGTGGTATGACTTGGATGCCCCAGAACAGGCCCCTTTTCCCATGCAATATAGAAAGAACCTCTCGGCCTTTCAGAAGCTGCTCTTGCTGCGCTGCTTCCGTGTCGACAGAGTCTTCAGAGGTGTGACCGACTACGTCACCGTGATCATGGGCGAGAAGTGAGACTCTTTCAGTTATGCTGAAAATGGAAACGCGGCGCCGACCCACTCAGCAGCAGCGTGAACGTCCTACTAGTTTGTTTTCTGTTCGTGGCACATTTGTACCATTAACCTCATCGTGGAATAATTGAACTGCGTTCAGTTTTGATGACTTTCAAAAATATGAAGTAGGCGCACAAGTTTGAATTTAACGGGAATTTTCTCCAGTCCACAAAGGTCGAAATTATGCATAGAGGCCCAAATATATAGACGCATATACATTTAATCCAGTACTAGTAGGGGTGTATGAATACATTTGAGCTTTTATGTAACATTTTTTCTTTTTGTTGATGACGACAAATGATTGACATTTTTACCAAAGAATAGTGTTTGTAAAATTCACTATTCGCCAACAATAATACCTTTCATAGTTGTGCAGAATGATGAATTTCACTTGCAAGGGATTATATTTATTTATGTTATGTCACTGTGCCACAAAGCTAAAATCACCAAAGTACACTATTTAGTGTGCAGGTTTTAACCATTGGATAATAATTTGCTCTGATGGAAAAATCCATATTAAATTTCATAACCTTGACTCTGTGTTTTTGCTTAGATACGTGCAGCCCCCTGTGATCAGCTATGCCTCCATTTACGAACACAGCACGGCTTCCTCTCCCATCGTTTTCATCTTGAGCCCCGGCTCGGACCCGGCCAGTGACCTGATGAAACTGGCAGAATCTTCAGGCTTTGGAGGCAGCAAGTTCAAGTTTCTCGCTATGGGTCAAGGACAAGACAAGGTAGTGGACGTTCTCTATGTCGTATACTCGTTAATAGCAGGTCATGTAAAAGACGTTTCGGTTTTTGTTCCTGTCGCGAAGGTGGCGCTGGATCTGTTGGACAAGGCGGCCTCTCGTGGTCAGTGGCTGATGCTGCAGAACTGCCATCTGTTGGTGAAGTGGCTGAAAGAGCTGGAGAAGGCGTTGGAGCGAATCACCAAGCCCAACCCCAACTTCCGCTTGTGGATCACAACCAACCCCATTCAGGATTTCCCTATTGGCATCCTGCAAAATTCTCTGAAGGTGAAGCACATTCCCTTGCCTTCTGAAATGCGTAGTGTGCATTTCTATTCAGCACCCATGAACCCCCTTTAGCTGCATTTAGCTGCAGAAAGACTGGAAATTTTCCTCATTCTTTTTTTTTTTTTTTTGCAAAAAAGCTCAATCTCACTCATACTGGATGGACGACATCTGTAACAGTTCAATAGACTATTACACTATCTTTTGGACCTATTTTTTTCTAACTCACCCAACGATCATACGAGAAGCAACCTTTAGATGCAATATATTTGAATACCAGAAAAGAACTCCGCATGCTTTCAAATAAAATGTTATCATCGTTAAAGTAGACTATTTAGCAAAACAAAATCATATTCACAGACATTTTAAAACGAATCATTTCAAGAAATATGTAAATGACCTTTGGCGTTGTTTGTAGGTTGTGACAGAGCCTCCCAACGGCCTCAAGCTGAACATGAGAGCAACATACTCCAAAATCTCACATGACAGCTTGTCGGCATGCGATCACCCCGTGTTCAAAAGCTTGGTGTACGTGCTGGCCTTCTTCCACGCTGTGGTTCAAGAGAGGCGAAAGTACGGAAAGATTGGCTGGAATGTGTCCTATGACTTCAGCGAGTCAGATTTCTTTGTAAGTGGTGCAAGACTAACTGTTTTATTTTTTTATTTTTTTGACTGGCACACTAACATGCACATTTAACCTTTCAGTAGCTGAATCAGTATAACTTCTTAACAGGTGTGCATGGAGATCCTGAACACTTACCTGACTAAAGCATTCGACCAAGGGGACGTCAACATCCCCTGGGGTAGTCTGAAATATCTCATTGGCGAGGTTAGGAAACACTGTTGGCGCTTTCGTGACATGTCCTTTTATTGTCTCAGTTTTCTGTAAGTATTATATGTACAATGTCTCATTAGGTGATGTACGGTGGGCGCGTCATAGATAGCTTTGACCGCAGGATCTTGACCGTCTACATGGACGAGTATCTTGGAGATTTCCTCTTCTATACCTTCCGGGAGTTCTACTTCTTTAAAAACAAAGATGTGGAATATAAAATCCCCCCAACTGGCCCGAAGACAACATATGTTGGTCAGCTCCTGCCTAAGCACTCTTCCGTAAGACAGAAAATATTTTTTTTATTATATTCTTGCACTCGCAGCTTTAACCTGGCATGTGTTGCAGATGAGATTGAGAACATGCCACTGGCAAACACACCGGAGGTGATGGGCCTTCATTCCAATGCAGAGATAGGATATTACACTCTGGCTGTTAAAGAGTTGTGGTCTCACCTGATAGACCTTCAGCCTCAGTCAGGTATAATTTGGTGTTTCTCTACTGGATTCTTACTGTAAAATTCTGTTGTAGTAGGCTCCTCCAATGAAAACTGTTAAACTGTAAAATAACCGGGGAAGCGATGATTGTTGCCTTCGCATACTTTTTCCCCTCATTCCTAAGGCGAATCCAGTGGAAGCATTACAAGGGAAGAGCAAATAAGTCAGGTGGCCCAGGACATCCAGAACAAACTTCCCGAGCTGTTTGACATGGACGTGATTCGTAAGAAGTTTGGCACGGGCATTTCCCCAACCACTGTGGTTCTGCTTCAGGAAATAGAGCGCTTCAACAAGCTGGTGGTTCGCATGCAGCTGTCCTTGGCTGAGTTGCAAAGGGTGAGGATGGGGCCATGCGTTTATCATGTCTTCCCTTTAGTCCACCTCTAGATAATTTCCGATGGCCTTGTTTTCCCCCCAGGCCTTGGCCGGTGAGGTGGGAATGAGCAGTGAGCTGGATGAAGTGGCTCGGGCCCTTTTTAATGGCCACATTCCTGGCATCTGGAAGAAACTGGCACCCGAGACTCTAAAGTCCCTCGGGAACTGGATGATCCACTTCAAGAGGCGCTACGAACTGTATTACTATTGGGTAAAAATGGTCGAATAATCTGATAACTGATTTTTTTTTTTTTTTTTTGAACGCATGCATTGATAGCTAAAACCAAACTCTTTATATTTTGGGGTTTTACATATTTGTTTGGTGTGAATCTTGTGTATGGCAGGTGCACGATGGTGAACCAAAAATTATGTGGCTATCAGGACTTCACATCCCGGAGTCTTACCTGACCGCTCTGGTTCAAGCTGCCTGCAGGAAAAACGGCTGGCCGCTGGATCTTTCTACGTTGTACACAGAAGTGACCCAGTTCCGCAGTGAGGACGAAATCCTGGACAGGCCCAGAAAAGGTAATATGCCAAGACATTCATCTTTTGCAGCTTTTCTAGTGAGAAATTTTAAAGACTAACTGCATCGGTGGTGGTCTCAGGCTGCTTTGTGTCTGGACTGTATCTGGAGGGAGCAGACTGGGACATAGAGAATAACTGCTTAATGAAGAGCAAACCAAAAGACTTGGTTGTTGAACTGCCCATTCTCAGAATCATCCCCATTGAGACGTGTCACCTTAGACTGCAGGTGTGGATAAAGCTCTCTACACATTTACGTACTTGTACGGTTTGGATATTTTTTTTCTTAGCGTCTGTCGTTTCCTTGTGTTTTGGACCCCAGAATACATTGAAGACACCAGTGTACACAACGTCCATGCGGAGGAATGCGATGGGTGTGGGGTTGGTATTTGAGGCAGACCTGTCCACAACGCTACACCTCTCCCATTGGGTCCTGCAGGGAGTGTGTTTGTGTCTCAACACTGACTGAACATCTCCCTCAGCCTTAACAAGATGAAAAACTTATTATCTGTGCATGTTTATCAAATTATCCAGTTGCGGTTAGATTATTGTTGTATAACTGATTTCTGCTTTTTATGACTAGTTGAGAAGTTGCACTATTGCAAGCTATTTTTTTTACACGTTTAGCTGACGTACACCTTAGATGTTTTAGTTTTTAAATGTGTTCTTTAACTTTTTCCCGCTAGATGGCAGCACAAAACACTGTTTGCTCTCTGCCTGTTTTCTAAGTACTTCAGTTTAATGTTACCTGAGCAATACTGTCACCAGACAGTCTTTTATCCTACAAATGCAAATTAGTTTTCAAATAAACAAATGGTAGTGAACAGTCCAGGTGCATCTTGTAATTTTATTGTGCGTGTTTTAATAAAGTGCTTCGACTGTACAGAGTTGTTGTTGTTTCAATAGCAGAACCTCAACTGTGATGCTATGAGGAAAGGTTTCCTTTTTACTCAGGTATCTATAGCAGTTTTCTTTTTTTTTTTTTTTTTTTTTTTTTTTTTTACAAAATGGGCAGGGCTGTGTGTGTTACACACACACAGCCCTGGGAAAGGTTCCCAGATCTGTCGTGTACAGATCTGGGACAGCTCCACTCAATTGAGGCTGCTGAGCTCAGCAGCAAAGCAGGTAAAGTTACCTCTGAAAAATCAAGACAGCCCCAGAGGATTTGGCCGTTAGTTCAGCAGTGAGGTCACACACACACACACACACACACACACACACACACACACACACACACACACACTCACACTCACACAAAGGGAAAACTGCAGTACTTTTGATCCATTACTTGTGCAACATAGGGTTTTGGCTTTTGTTGTGACAATGCCGCTTTTGTCAGGAATGTTCTACACAGACTAAATTCTAATTGGTAGATGCAAATGAAAGAAACTCTGACAACCATTACCATAAAAATATTACGTTTTCTTTGGTGTGCATCCTCAAAAGCCCCGACCCGCACATGAGATCACAAGAATGCATCTCATTACCATTATTATGGAGTCTAATATGGTCCCGTCTGAATCGCGAAGGTTAAAGGTTAGACAGGCCCCTCCTCGGCCTCAACTAGTACCACACTCGTAAAGAGTGAAGATTAGCACATGTTTATGACCAAACACAGGAGGGGAAGGATTGTGTTCTCCTGTTGAAAAAGAGGATAGAAAAGGTTTCCTTGTAGTTAATGGAGCTTTATGTGACTGAGAAGAATTAGAGTAGATTCGGCGCAATGAAGACAACATGCAACGCAGCTCTTTCAGTTTAGAAAACAAATGGGTGGAAAATGGAGAATGTAGAACCTCTTCTCCTAAAGTGACCATGGAGAAAGACAGACAGCAACCTGGAAATCAGTGATACCTGCTTGGAATCACTGCCCGGCGTCCTTAAAATGAAGAGGGTGCCGAAACGTTGTCAAACTAATGATCAACCCTGCGTTTCCACTGGTTATGATGAGTCCACTGGTGTAGAGTGTGGTAGTATTAGTGGGTGAGATATGAAAGAACGTTTTAATCAACTTTAGCAGGGGCATATTGCAGTCGGGCTGTATCTTCTGCAGCTGGTGCAGCTTAGAGGAACCACAGGCAGATAAATACCACAGGTCCCAGTTTTGGGTTACATTTCAGGTGTTTGGTTTGGAGTGGACCACTGTCTTACGGGGTAATGGCTGCTTTTACAGAAAACCAACCCCAAATGACTCAAAGAGATGCACACTTCCTTTCAAAACTATTTACACTCCTCGAGCTTTTTTTGAATTTCGTTTTTCGCTTGAATGGGTTTTATTAGAAATGTATTTTATAGGCAACACAAAGTTGTACATATTTGTGAAGTGAACTGAAAATACACATTTATTATTATTATTATTATTATTTTATTTTTTTTTTAATTTATTTTATTTTATTTTTTTAATTTTTTTTATTTTTGTAACAAAGTAAACTTTTAAAACTTGTTGGATTTCCGTTCTTATCCAGTTCCCTTCCCTGTGATAGTCCTAAATAAAGTAAAATACAACTTATTATCTTTAGAGGGCATCCTAAGTTTTAATCTAGGTGCTCCGTGAACCTCAGAGTTTAGTGAACAAATTTCACCCTTTAGACCAAGATATGCGCCAAAGGTCAGAAATAAAATTTTAAAGAACTTATGTTAATTTAGAAAAGGAAATAATTTAAGAGTATTTGACAAGACCTTGGAATAATTGAAAATTATATTTATCACTTTCTAATATGATATCGTAAAAAGGCGTGTGTGTGTGTGTGTGTGTGTGAGCGTGTGCGTGTGTGTGGTGCCAAAGAGTTGATGATTTTGGAGCCACCCAGAGAGGCAGCAGTACCCATGATTCATTCTGTGCGTTAAAGTGGCGTCGCCGTGAGCGCGCATTGTCCTCCGTGCGGGGCAGGGTGAGAAAGACCCAGCAGGCTGAGCTTTTAAAACACCGCAGGAGACTATAAAGCTGCTCCATGCCCGCTGCAGGATCGGACCTCAGACAGGCGGAGGAGAAGGGAGGACAGCAGTGTTCAAGGTTCAGCCGCGGAAATCTGAGCTCTGCTCAAGACGCCAGCGCCGCCAGAGTTCGACCCAGTCGTCTTGTCTCAGGGGAGTTAAATCCGACTGCTTTACGGATGAATTAGTGTCGGACAGTTTTCTACTCATTTCCACTCAGTGATTATGCTGCCTGTCTTCCGTTGCCGCCCTGCTTCAGTTTGACACATCTGAGCTGGACCCGCCGGCCGGTCGGACTGATCCCTAACTGGACCAAGAGTTGGACTCGTTATCGAAAACTGTCCCGGTCCGTAGTTTAAATCCCCCCCTTCCCACACACACACACACACACACACACAAAATGGGATCCCACCAGCTAGACGCGCTGTTCAGGAAAAGTTTGCTGTGGACGGTGCTGATCCTCTGGATGTCCATGTTCGCTAACGGGACCTGGAAGACTGGACTTTACAAGGGATATTCAGCCGGGTCGCAGAAAGCAGCCACTCACACCTCAATCTACCAGAAAAAGTAAGAAGCGCACCGTCTTATAGTCACAATAGCAGTGTTTAGCATTTTAAAATGACTTGTTTACACACATAAAATGATTGGCATCTATTTTGGAACCTTGTGCGTGATTCCTTCACTGCGTGACTTGGGAGATTTACTCTCAAAACCATCCATCTACCGGTTCGTTGTGCTCCTGACGGCTGGTTTCCTTGTTCCTCAGCGGTCTCCTCCTCACTGTGGCCCCGTGTGTCAAACCGCTTCCACTGTCCCTGGCATGATGCAGCGCCATCATCTGCTTTCTTTTGCTGTCGGAATTTATTTCAAGGTTCAGCTTCATCCACAAAATAGAAGCTTTTGTGAGGTCAGGCTCCCCAGAATAAGTGGTTATTGAATTTAATAAGGTAATCATATCATAAAATGATTGATCGCCTTTATAGGGGTTTCGCTGACAGAGGTGTTTCTGAGCAACACCTCTGTGCTCAAAGGGCAGATTAGGTCTGTGTCAGAGTTCAGTACAAAGATGAGAGGAAATGTTTGTTCTACAAATAAGTATTCATAGGACTTTTTCACATTTTTGTCATATATTGCAACCACAAATGTAAATATATTGTATTGGGTTTTTGATGGGACATGAAGTACCACATGCTTATAATTTCAAATTCAAAAATACTTCATTGCTACCAGAGGGGAATTAAATGTCGTAACTCGTGTCAGTTCAAATTTCTTGAGAGTTATTGTGGACAGTGATGACGGTGTGCAGGAAGGATCTCTCAGATCACTGTCCAGTCTGTTGTCCAGGTGAACACCGAGGTATTTCCATTCCTCATCCACTTTCACTTCTTCTCCCACGATGGAAATGGGGTTTGATCGAACCCTGTTTCTTCTTTGATCTAACCCCTGGCATCACATCATCTCAGGCGATGTGGGTCGAGCAGTGCTGTGTGGGATATTGCTTTCTAACATAACAACGCAGCTTCCATTCTTTGGTCTCCACGAAGCTTCGTCCAACCACCTCGCGTCTTATGCTCCCCTTTTGCCTCTCGCATCCAGATGTTTGTTGAGGTGTTTACCAAACACGAGCCACTGGGGCACCACAGCATCTGGGCTTGTTTTGGGGAGATGTCAACGCTTGTGTGCAGGAAAAAAAAAAGCTGCTGCTGTTCTGAATCGGCCGCTGTCCTTAGAAAGGTCAGAGAGTCTGAAGCAAAATGAAAAGGAGCAGTCTCTCGGTTTGGTCTGGTGTTGCTGTGTACGCACCAGTTAATGGTGTCAACCGGCCCATCCGGAGGGAAAAACGATTTCTCAATGTTTGTCCATGGCAGCCAGGGGATAAACGGATCTTGAGTAATTTTACGACATGTCTTTTTCAGTGATTATTACACTTCAGCGCATCACTATGCTACTAGGGTAGATAATTTGTTATTTCTGCAGTTTTCGACATGGTTGGAGATCTTATCATGTGTTCTGTGAGCATCTAATTACTCGCCTTGCTTATTCATTGAAGTGAAGGTTACTGCAGGTTTAAACAAGACAGCCTTTGATTTTGTCTTTTCAAATGACCTTAAATACATCTACTGCTTCACTGACAGCTGGCTACATTCCTGGCAGACTACTTATTGGATTAAGCCACATGTGTCAAACTCGGGGCCCCGGGGGCCAAATCTGGCCCACTATAACGTTTAATGTGGCCAAGATAACCTCTGTGTGTCGAAATACTACTCTATCAATCAAATCAAATCAGTTTTTATTTGTATAGAGCCAAATTAAGTCGGTGTGAAAATACTTTCAATATTGTTTTACTTTCTGAATGCAGAGAGAGCCATTTATTGAAATGCTAACAGTCTGTTAATGGGTGGTTTTATCAATACATTTTGCATCAACCAGGTTGGGTTTTACTTTTGCATGGTATTCATACTATGTGAACTTTTTCAAACTTCAACACAGGACATCCACAAACTAAAACGTATTTTATCTGGATTTTTATGGGATGGAGCAACACAATGTAAAACATAATTGTGAAGTTGAAAGAAAACAATGCATGGCTTTCAAAACATTTTCTTGAACTAGAACTGCAAAAGGAAACTCTTTGGTCATGATATGTGGATCACGATGTAAACCTCCTTCCTAGGAGAGTTGGACTTATAAGATGAGAAGCTCCGTCATCGAGTGCTGTATTGGAGTGGAGCTGCTGCTCTACATTAAGTTGGCTGAGCTGGTTCATTCATCAGATCAGGATGCCTCCCTTTGGAGCTTCGGTGGAAACATCTCACCGATGGGAGACCCCCAGGACAGACCGAGGGAGTCTCCATCCCCTCTGGCCTGGAAACACTTTGGGATTTCCCTGAAAGAGCAACAGAGTGTTTCTAAGTGGAGCGATGTCTGGGTTTCCCTCAGGGATCTATCGCTATAATTTAATCTCTGATCACCACATCCAAGTTAAAAACCCAGTAAAGAACAGCTCTCCATGGTTTGTCAGTCGAGTCCTTTTATTTTTTACATTCATTCTTAAAACACTAGAAAATGCACAAACCCTTAAACAGATGGAGGGACAGCTCAGGTGTCCAAATCAGAAAACTCAAAACAGACAAAGACAAATGACTCTTCTTTGTCTTTGCTGAAAGAGTCACTTAGCTCTGACTTTGAGGACCTGTGTGTGCTGTTTTGATGATGTTGCACACTGACCACAGTATCCTGAACTAACTTAATATTTGTTAACTCCTCCGGAAATAAAGACTGAACATAACTAATGTCGGGTCTATTTTTTTCAGAGCGCCAGGAATGTAGAGCTCATTAATTTCACCTTTACTCGTACTCTTTATTTGTCTTTTTGTCATTTTATCTTGAACCACATTCATCTTAAGCCTCCCCCTGTGTCCCATGGGACTAGCGTTGCTTTGTAATTGTCTTTTTTCCATTTCTTTGCTCCCGTCGGACTTTGAGACCTTTCGGACAAAACGACCTCTCCTTTCCTTTGGCCGTTTGCTGCATCAGTCTTTTCTCCTCCTTTCTCCCCTGAGTGTTTTCCACTGACAGAAATCTAGAAAAATTCTCTCCTCACTGCATTTGCGTTAGTCCCTCTTCTGTCTTCTCCTGCTGTTGAGAATAGATGTCTGGATGGAAATGTTTTTCTACCAGAGAATCATCTGCGTTTCGATTTCGGTTCACATCGCAGTTGTTCCTCCCAGGTTCCCCTCCGGCCCCCATTGCACAGTAAGGAGTAAGTGTCAGCGTGCAGCATGTCTGGGTGAAATGAGGGCACGCTCTTTAGCTCCAATGTGCCTTATAAGCTTTTTCTTTGTTTTGCATCCTGTCTGCATTTGCATACATTAGAAATAAGAGTTAATTTCCCTTTTGTTTTGTCTTCTCCGTCACTTGGCGTCTGTGGCGCTGAGGAGCAGATGGGACAAAGCTGTGATTTCTTTCTTAACTCTTGGCTGTGGCTACGTGCGACGGAGACGGCGGATGATTTATTTAGCTAGGGACTGCAGCATTCAGAGTGTGCCATGTGTGCTTTGAGACCTGATACTCACTGAGGGCCCACTTGGTGTTTTGCCAGAGAAACAGCATGGTGCTGGTGGGTTTCACACTTCATAACACACGGGTGCCTCCACTAAGGGGAAGGTGTTGACTATGAGCCATTTAAGAGTGAAGGATTTAGTGGAGCGAGCACCTGTGCTCCTTGTTACAGGAGTTTTCAGCATCTTGTCAGGAGAAGAGAGGATGAGTTTGCGATGTGTCAATTGCAGTGACTGCAGGTAAAGATATGTTTTTTGCAATGGAATTACGAAAAAGTTGTACTTTGTATTAATTCAAATTTTCTCAGCTATAAGAGCTGAGATAATAGCCATTGTCGTCTTCACACATGTGAGGACAGCCTGCAGTTTGCTTATTGCTGTGGAGCTGGATTTGAAGACTCTATCAAACCCACTGTCATCTGGACAAAGCGGGCAGCACTGTGAGGACAGTGTGCTTTGATTTATCCAGTGGATTTAAGGGTGGTGCAGGGGTAAAGCACACATCACAGGTTCAAGTCCCGACCTGGTGACCTTTGGCGCATATCTTCCCTCTCTGTCATTACCTACGTTCCTGTCTGACCACTCTCAAATAAAAGCCACTAGAGCCAGTAAAACCTTTAAAAAAGTGAATTTTTGAGCACAATTTAGCCCAGCTTGCTTTGTCTGAAACTCTAGAAGACTCAGGTGGAGGCCTTGGTAATCACCTGAATCCGTGACTACTGACCAGTTTGTGTGTCTACTCAGATGGTCAGCAACACAGGAGCACCACTCTAATCACTCCTTTTCACGCAGTACACTTCAGATTTTCAGCACAAGTCAGACTCTGGTCATCTACAGAAACACTCGGGTGACTCTGCAGTTGTCTGATGGATCAGAGATAAACAAGAAGCTGAGTATAGTGAAACAATCGTCTTAGAGGGAATATTAGAGCACCCCTCCCGCTCAGCTCCTCCAGACTAGCGTCAGTCTCAGATACTAAGCAATTAACTCTGCTGAGACTATTGCATAAACTACTTCTCAGTGTAATGATCCTGCGAACATTGTAAACAACGTAATGGAGAGACGTTGTTGTGATGATGCACTAAATTCAAGAGCAGGAACTCCTTAAAGAGACAGAGACCCAATTTCAAGGAGTTAAATTGAGAAGTCGAATTTCTTTTAAGTTATGCTTGATATATACAATATTTTTTTTAATCAGAACTGAAGGTAACATAGTTACTTGATTGTGCTATAACCTATCACTGTGTGCCTGGAAAATGCATAATACCGCCTCTCTGATGATCAATATACAGTGAAATTTATAACAAACAAAACACTTCTATTTGGCATAGGGGGACTTAACTGTGGCACAGGGGATTTTTTATTCAAAATATGTATTACTTAATAGGATAATGATAATAATAATAATAATAATAATAATAATATATATATATATATATATATATATATATATATATATATATATATAAATAATATTATTTTGCATAAAATTGTACAACTGAAATAAAATATTAATTAATCTTAGATTTTTTTCACACATTTCACTCAACATGTGTTAAATGACCACATGCTGACATCTCAAGACCGCTTTAATTTTTAACAGTCAAGCAACTGTTCAGAACTGTATCCCAACCCCCAGTCTTGTTTCATTTATTGGAGCAAACGCTGTGGGAATTTCCTTTTCACCTACAGCGTACATGCAAAGAGAAGGAAAACGGGGAGACCATAAACCTTTCCCCCAGTTTCCTCCACGTAACCCACGGGAACCGCCTCTGTCGTTCCCAGGTGAAACCTCCTGTTGGCCTGGGAAACTCAGACGTTCGGCCCGTTCGTCCTGGATGCTCACTGGCAGCAGAACACACGAAGCTTGGTCTTTGCGCTGCGGGCTGCGCGGTCTGCTCTGTGGTTTCTGCAGCTTCCGTCTATACATCCACCGATTGTGCAAAAACTGATCATGCTAATTGTTCCCTTATTTCTCTAACAGCTTGTCGTTCAGCAGCTTTCCCAAGTTTTTTTTCTTTCTCATAAATGAATGCCATGTGATTTG
Source organism: Poecilia latipinna (assembly GCF_001443285.1). NCBI lineage: Eukaryota > Metazoa > Chordata > Actinopteri > Cyprinodontiformes > Poeciliidae > Poecilia > Poecilia latipinna. Next base: position 135,000 of record NW_015112695.1, on the reverse strand, counting down.
TGATTAGAGAGATGGGTTCAGATGTTGGCTTTAAAGCTAAATGTTTCTCGGAGTCTATCCGACTCTTAAAAAGAGCTTTCAGACAGAATTTAACTAAAAACCTATTAATTCTCAGTGTTTTTATAACTTACACAACCAGATGTCTTTTTAAGACTGCTACATTAAAAGAAAGTATCACTTTATGTTTTGGGTACCTGCGCTGTAAACACGTGGCCTCTAAATCATCTGCATGGTTTAGTTTCTCAGTAGCAACAGTGAGTCCCAGTAATGTCTCAGAAGCCGTCTATGGGAAGGCGGTGAACTCGTGACCCGGCTGTAACCCGTGTTAAAAATCCACTCCAGAGAAACTCCGCCTCCTCCGAGACCCCAGCGCAAGCGGATGTGCATTGATAGAGGACCAACGTCAGTGTAAATACAGCCCTCAATGCGCTCATTGGGAAAATTGTGGCTGATTAAAACCATGTAAACACCACGAGGAAGTCTCAAAACAAAAGGGCGGGGGAGGGAGGAACAAAGCAAACCAACTTGGGCTGCATGGCTAATTAGCTTTTGTGACAGCATGTGATTGAAGACGTTCGTCTCGGCCAAGTTAAAGAATGCGATTTTGGTTTTTATCCACAAGCAGCGAATGCTCATTCTGCCCTTATTTACAGTTTGTATCTCTGTTTGGCTTGCCCGTGTGTTTCTGCAGGAACTGGTGTCCTCACACAGTAACCAAGACAGTGACCTGCCAGGTGCAGAACGGGACGATCCTCCAGCGGGTCTACCAGACCTGCCGCTGGCCGCAGGGATGCTCAGGGGGCAGGTGAGAGGTCGAGGGGACCTTATGGACCCCGCTCCGCAACTCCGTCAAAAACCCTTTATCTTCATTGGTTTGAAAGCAGACACAACTCTATAATGATTTAGTTCATGCATTTTTACAGCTACTACAGATGCACAGTGTTGCATAGGGGTTGAAAGCACAAAAAGGACAAAACAGAGCAACTTTGTAGTACTTTGTCCAGGCTTCCTGTTATCTGCTTTACAGGGTTAGTTTGGGGTTTTGGAAATTAGGTTTTGCGACGTATTTACTGGTAATCGTTTCCTTACCTGCAGTGGAAAGATGTCATTTCACCATGAGCTTGATGGAAAATTAAGGAACTAGCTAATCCGCCTCCTCAGCTCATTTGAGGGATCCACTGTCAGTCAGGATGATTTTCAAACAACTACGAGACCTGGCAAGTACAGGAGCGTACTTTCTAAGCATATCTTTATTTATCATGTATGAAAATTAAGAGGCTACCACTGGCCTTTGAAGTAACTTTTGATAGAAATACAGATGTTGTCCTGCTTGACAACAGTTTGCTGTGAAATTGTAGGCTTTCTGTATCTGCTAACTTTCTATCGCGCTGATTTGAACTGCCTTGTTTTGAGTTAATTGGCCAACATGTTTTCTGTCTGACTGGATTTTAGCCATTCAGACGCCCAATAGAGCATCTTCCTGACGCAGATAATGGAGTCATAATCTTACCGTCGTTTCTGGTGACTCTCACCTACTTTCCACCTCACTGGACGTGTTTTAGTGAACATCTTTTCACCTTTCAGTCACATTAAAGCCAACTTAATCTTTTACATTTTAATTCAGTGACATTTTGGTGGATTGAGACAGTTCAAATCCTTTTGCTTCAAATGTGCTCTTAAGAAGTCTTTGTTTGAAGGACCAGATTGTGCCACCCCTCCACCCACACAATACAAAAAGAAGTGGGGAACCCGGACCCTCCCTCCATGTGAATGTGAAAAGCATAGGGGAAGAAATTACAGAATTACAATTCAGTCCTACTGCTATTTGTTTTGTATACAGATTTTATAAAAGAACAGATAATTGTAGGTCGATATAGATGTAAAAACCTGATACAGGCAGCGCTGAGAGCAACCAGACACTTTGTAAAACATTTCTACGAACAGCGCTGTTGTTATCATAAGTTGGAGTTGAGGTACGGTATGTTCATCAATTGGAAGAAGACCTAATTTTTACGTTTCCAACTGGCCGATCCAGCTAAAAGTCAACACACTTTTGTCAGTATTTGTTTGTTGGTGCATCAAAATGAGTAAAAAGTTGAATCATTTATGATTAACCCACGGTTTATTCTTCTCACGTTAAAGACTTTGGACAAAATATGTAAGGATAATTTTGACAGGTGGCCCAGATGCACAGAAAACAAGAAAATGAGAGTGAACAGTTGATTCTAATCACACTTATCCGTTTTGTGTGTTTTTCAGCTTTAAGACAGTAGTGAGACCATCTTACAAAGTGGTGTACCGCACCGTGACCTCACTCGAGTGGAAATGCTGTCCAGGATTCAGCGGCACCGCTTGTGGAGAAGGTAGGCGATGACTAAAGGAGGATTTTTTTTTTTTTTGGGGGGGGGAATATGGACATGATTAACAAAGGACGGGAGAGAACACTTGGACCTTTTCTACTTTTACCGTTTTCATTTTCCCTTCTCTTTCTCATCTGGCTGACTCATCCGTCCCTATTCCTCTTTTTTCATTAAAGCCTTGTAGCCAGCGTACTGTATGTGCCCTCCGCTGCGTTTGTGCAAGTAATACTTTCAAACAGGAGTGATTTCCATTAAGCTTATATAAGGCAGCCTCTGTCCCTTAAATGAAGTTACGAAATAAGAGGCTGCGGCCTCCTCGGGGCGAGTCAAATACCTCAGTTCTGTTAATCAGCTGTAATGTCTTTATTCCAGCAGTAAATTTAGCCCGTCAAGGCTTATTCTATTCTGTGGTTTTTATTTTTTATGATCCAGCTGGAACCAACTCTTCATCTTCTTAAAGTGCCATGCTCCCAGAACTGTTTTCATTTCTCAGCTCACACACACACGTGCGCGCACACACACACACACACACACACACACACACACCCGTAGAGCATAATGACTTTCCCTGGCACTAGTCTGCAGGTCTCGGCTGTCTGGGGAGGAGGGTGGGGCATCTGTTTATGTCGTGACCCAGAGCTTGAATGGGTGTAACATAAATTGTCAGACCATGCATGACAAAGGACAATAAATGTTTACAGTGGTTAAAGTGGTCCCTTTTTTGTGGTGATGAAAACGGAGGCTGTGCACTTCTTTTACGCTCGCTCTCCCAGGTGGACCCTCCCTCTGGTCTGCGGTCTGCTGCGGCGCGGCTTCAGTTTAAGAAAAACATCTCCACTTCTCCCCGCTTGCTTAAACTCGCACACGCCGAAACCACCCAAATGCACCGCCTGATTTAAACCCTCCCCACTCTCGGAAGGCGAAAAACACACATTCTCAGTCAGACAGCGCAGACTTTACTTAACAAAAGGAGAAAACACACACAGAGTGAAACTGGGAGGAAATTATCCAATTAAGTTGTTGCTAGAGGAGATTCTCCCCCTCCCCGGGTTGTCATGGCAGTGGGGGTCGACCGAGCCAGCGGGGGATGCTGGGATTAGCCACTTATCAGAGCGTCGTTCCGGGTGGCTCAGATCAGAGACGCTGCTGAGTAGCAGTGACAGCTCCCATTCACGAGGCTTTTATTCCTCTGCACTGTGGATGCCATCCAGGGCCACCGGCACTTTGTTCTGCTCCTGCCTCGTGAGCAGAACCCCGTGCCAGCGGAGAACCTGATACCCCACTGCTGTCTGTCTGGTTCTGCTACTTAAGGAGAAACAAAGGCCCGCTGCCACAGGGGCGAACCTGGAGGCCAGACCCCGCTTAAAGTCTGGAACCGTAGCGTTGCCAAGTGAAAGTAAAAGGCTGCAGCTCAGTGGGTGTAAGTTTGAAATCACGTCTTCAGAAAACCAGTGTGGATGACAGTGAGCACCTCTTAAGACTTGAAGTGCATCTGATTTTTAAAAAGTCATAAGAATCTAACCTGCCTCGATGTTGAAACTGACTAATAACTAACATTAGTCAGTTATTCTGACTAATGTTTTTTTTTAACTATTTTTTTTACACAACCTACCTCGGTACACCTTTTTTATTCATTAAATAATCTCTGGTGTAAAACTAATGTAGCATTTAAGAAAAGGAACATTGCATGTTGGTGTGGGGCTGCGCTGCTGCTTGTGAAAGTCCAATAATTGGTTTGTGACCATAAATTTATTTGCACTAAAATTATGTAACAAGACAATGATTCAAAGCACACCAGCAGGTTTTTTTTTTTTTTTTTTTATCTGAAAGGTTAAAAGTAAAGTAGGGTCCTAATCAAAGTCTGGAATTAAAACCAATTGAGATTCTGCTGCTTGATCTTTAACAGAACGTTTATGATCGAAAACTCTCCCACTGTTTCCAAATTAGAACAGTTCTGCAAGTAAATGGGGCCCAAAATTCATCCACAGCTGTGTAAAAACTCACTGCCAGTTGTCACAAACGCCAGCAATCCAAGTACAATTACTTTAATGAGCTGAAGCAGCTCATCAAAGTAAACTGGAAAAATAAACCGCAAACTGGAAACAGACAAAGTGACAAAAGAAAAGCAAAAGCAGGAGAAATCTGTGAAAGACCAGATGCTTCAAGGCACCGTGTATGTAGGGTAGCCGTTGTATTTCAGTCCTTTAGTGAACTTTAATATTCATCCGTCCGTCGTCTATCCCTGCTTATCCCTGCAGGGCCTCCAGGGTTCATCTCCAGCAGTCATTGGGTGAGAGGTGGGTTACACCCTGGACACGTCGCCAGTCAATCCTAGACTTTATAAACAATGTGACAAGTTAAGTTGTGTCTCTGCCTTTTGTAACTTTTGTGTTTTCAGGCTAAGCTTTACTCTGGGAGTGGCTCAATGACGGGCAGTTGCAATATATCCAGCATCAGTTCAGACTGCATGAGAATTAGACGCCTGCGTTTCAGATCGGAGTTGGACGAATGCTTTTTTCACAGCCCTTAAAGGTGTGAGAGGAAACTCTGACTCAGCACCCGTAACTCCACAGGTCCGGTCTGGTGTTAAATATGACATGTCTCTGTTTCGGTTTTGGATTGTTCGTCTGCACAATCAGAGCAGGACTGTGCAGAAACGGATTATACAGCTTCGAGACAAGAGCTTGCTTTGACTATGGCAGCAATTTTTATTTATTTATTTATTTTTTTACCCGTCATGCACAGAATGAGAGGCTCTAAGATCCAAAGATTACGTCACATAATTATTGATAGACAAAAGTAACGGCGTAAAATAGCAGTCCAAGAGGCAGGCATCTTTCACATTAGCCTTCTTTCTCTTTTCTCTCTCACCCCAAACTCTGAACTTGGCTGGAATTCCAGCTCACTGGTGTAATTACTGGGTCTTAATTGTTTTCTATGAGGTTTGGGAAATATTGTCTTTCTTCTGGACCTGGAACACAATGCTCTTTATCTTTGATTGAGCCAAAAGGAAAAAAAAAAAAAAAAAAAAATGGGGCTAAGTATTTGCAGATGGAAGCACTTTCATTGCATGCCAGAAACAGGGATTTAATGTATGCCTGTTTGGCTTTGGCATACCAAGAAAGTAAATGCTAGTTTTCAGTGGGGATATCTCAGCTTATGCCACATTTAACACAAATATCGAAATTGTACCTCATTTAGAGGTAATTTTGTGATGAGAATATCAAATTTAGTCCTTAGAAGCAGCATTACTACATTAGAGCTGACTTGAAATGCCTCAGGAAAAGGATGAAGGGTGATTGCACTCTCAGCAGTCGTGTCTGTGAATTTATTAGGTTAACATTTTTGACTTTTTATTTTTCTCCCATCTGCTGATTTTGATAGATTTTGAAAAGTGTGAAGATGACACTTTACAGAGGCAGCACTTAATACGTTGGTTCGGATTCTGATTTATCAACCAAAAGCACTCAAAAGAAATATGGTGGCAGCTTATCGCAGGAGGAGGCCACCGTTCGGGAAACGTATGGGGGGGAATACAGAGTTAAATTAGCACGGCTGTCAAATCTTTACAGGTTTGAGAGGAGGAACTGTGGGGTAGGGTGGTGGTGGGGTGGGGGTGGGGGGGGTACCCCATCTACTCGTATCTCTCCGCCGAGCGGAGGCTGCGGTTTTTGGGTCACAATTACGGCATGACCGCGAGGCAGAGGCACGCCGTCAGTAATAAGCTGGAGAAATGTAATCTGTGTTTTCACAGCTCAGAGCAGCTTATCTCAGGCCTGCACGCTAAAACCCCGCGCTTCAAACATCAGTCAGCTGCAGCTTGCTGTTTGCAAAGGAAGAGTGGTGGTGCGTGGAGGCCGGCGTACAGTATTCGTTTGCCAGAGTCAGCGTGTGGGTGGGAGAGCGAAGCGTCGAGGATTTATATACAGTGAGGGATGCAGCTGTTCTGTGTGATTAGTTGCTTTAGTGGCTGCAGGTTTTAGTAGCTGTGAATGGAGCAACTCCACCCTGAGGTCTGAGGAGATGACCTCAGCTCTAACCGCTGCTAGACCACACGGATCTGCACCGTCAGAGTAATAACGCGGAACTTCAGCACCTCTACGTCCAGCTCTGCTGCTTCCAGCCACATTCCCAGACGTCCTGTGCGTTTGGATTAGCAGGTGTTCCGTAGCCTAGGTTGTTCTTTCTTGATCCGGTTGATTCTGATGTGAGGTGTTGTTGCACGCTCAGGCTTTCTCTCACATGTTTGAGAAGAAAATATTCAGCACGCAGCTCACATGCAGAGTTATTTAAATGGATGACCAGTGCAAACTGGAAACAGTCAAAGTTGAGACAAACCAGGTTACACTGAAAGGTGTCCAGCACAGTCACCCAGTGCTGGCCAGCCCAGAGGAACCTTACCTCCATTAAGCAACACACATAAGTGTCAGCCAGTCATAAAAAAAAAAAAAATTATATAATTTTTCCTTCTTCTCGTCTTTCTTCTCTGTTTTATTTTGTCATTAGAAAGTAGTTACTGTAAAAGATTCAGATATGTGAAGGCGGGAACCGTATCCTGTAGATACGTTCTGCTCTCTGGGACCTACACTGGAAAAATACCACAAAGCATTAATCAAATATTAAGATTTTATATGACAGAACAACACATAGTTGTGGCTTAGTGGGAACCAAAATGAAAAATTACACATTTTCTTCCCTTCTTATCTGAAACGTGAGGGTGCATTTGTATGCAGTGTCGTGTTCAGGGGGTTTTGCGACACACAAAATGTTTTTCATGAATATGTGAAAGTAAATTTTTGCCCTCAGTTAAAATGCAAACAAAACACATTGAACTTTGTGGTAATTTGACAAAAATGTGTTGAGGTTTACTTTTACTTCATACTTATGGGGGAGAGATATTTAAATTGTGACAATGTTACTGTGAAAATGGCTTTATTTTACTCCAATAACACATAAAGTTGCTTTTTTTCAGGTGTAACATTGATGCAGCCTAACTACAATTTTCTCTCTTCATTTTGTTCATTTAAGGAGACGAGAACAAAATGTTGAGATCGTCTTTTAGGCAAATTATGAAAACATATTTTCCCGTCCTTTTGTTATTTAGATTTTTTTTTTTTTTTTTACCTCGTTGCTGAGCCTCTCCCATTTTCTTCTAATCCAAAATAAAAAGCTTGTAAATCTAAGGAAGTACAGCTGCACAGTCCTTTCACCAGACCTTCGTTAAAGTTTCATGCACCCTTAGCCTCGATTCGGAGTTAAAGTTTATGTATCTGGGCTCCGGGCTGGAAATGTCTCTTCTGCTTACTGATTTATTTACGATTTCGCAAGACTTCCAGTGAGAGAACACAGAAAACTGCTTTTCCTGCAGTCGGAGGGAAACGAGGCACGCACTCAGTGCTGCACGAAACTTTAAAGGATGGCAATAGACACGCACACAAACACACGGACACAGGAGTAAAAACGAAGGCTTTTCCTCTCGCCGCTTGACGCCTGAGTGGACCGATGTGCCGCCGCCTGACAGATTGCCCCATCATGAGCAATAAGAGGAAAGATGTTATCTCCTTTTTTTTTTTTTTTTTGTCCCGCTGATGATCAAACTAAGTGACCCAGAGGCAAATTTTGTAGTTATAAAGAAAAACCTTTCTTTTAAAAAAACTTTTTTTTTAGCTTTTTAAATCCTCTCCATGAGTGAAGGTGTGGAATGTACCTCCTTCATTAAAACTGCATTAACTCCATCTGCTCCCTTCTTTCATGACCATTTCTAACCATGCATAAATACACTGTAGTTTTGCAGGATGTAGGTGCCACATATTAACACAGCACCATTGTTTTTAGTTGGACTGTGAGACGGCAATGAACCATATTTATTCGTTCTTGGGACAGCGGCAGTATTGATGCAGAATGTAGGCTACCTGCAGCTGATGAGCTCAAAGGATCTAATCTGAAAGCTGGAAATCCCTCCGACAACCGTGAATGTTTTAAATCACAACATAAGGCACATACTGGCTCCTGCTGCTGGATTATAAATCAAACTACAGTAGAAAAGTTTCCTCCTTTGTCCAGTGCATTTCTTTTTCAGTGGTAAAAACCAGTTTCTTGTTTTTTTTGTTGTTTTTTTATTTAAATATGACTTAGGACTGAGCTGATGTGTATTTAGAGCTACTTAACTTTACTCTTTTGAGCACAAATGCACAGAGAAGGTGGCTTGTGGCAGCAAATCAATCTTTTTTTTTTCTTTTTGTTTTTTTTGTAGCTTGATCAGCCTTGACCAAAAACTGAGGCAAAAATCCAGAGGCATTAAGGTATGGTCACTTGGTCACTTGGTCACTTGGCGACAACATCGTACAGGCCAAAGAGAGCTTAAAATCTCAACACTGTAACCATTTTGGCTTTGTTTTAAAATGGTAGTAAACCCAGTTGATTTTTCACACACAGTGTGACATCGCCTCTGCTCTGAATCTAAATAATTAATGACAGATCATGACTGGCAGTCAAAAACAAAACAAAAAAAAGCTACAATAAAGTTCTTAAAATAGGAATTGACTACAATTGCAAACAGCAGAGCAAAAATTGGATTTCAGCGACAAAATGATGCACTTGTATAAGCAACTAACTTACTTTTAATTCAACTTTGGAAATGTGGTTCGGTTTGATTAATTCCTTGGCCAGACAGAAATATTAGTTGTCTGCTTTAAGGGTTGCAAAAACATTTAGATAAGTTGGTATTTTTAAGAATTCCACATAAACCATAAATATTCATGTTACATATAGATACTCAGAATTTCTAATTTGTCAAATTAGACACAGACTCCCTTTTTCATACGCTTACATCAGTCAGTTGCAAAAGTTTCCTGTGCAACGCTGTAACCTCTTCCTTCACTGCTGCCGCTGCCCGCCTGCTTAGTGATAAATAGAGCAGAAAAATAAAAAGTACAATAACTTTCTTAGATCGGCCTGTGGTTATTGTAGTTCTTTTGTTGCTGTAATAAGTTCATAAACACGTATAGAGCCACATCAGAGGGACCTCGGTGTTGTGGCTCCGTGGGTGGGGATTTTATGAACCTGAACTACAAACCTTCTCCCAGCCAGAGTACACTTAAGCGCAAACAGACCAACCACATCACAGCCGTCTTGTTGTGACAACATCTTTTATGGCCTCTTGCCCTCCAACCCTCCGGCTTTGGGTTCAGTTTCCCACCAACCAAGAAGCTCTTTGCTGGTAGTTGAGCTTTTCCTGAGGTCATGGCTGTGGCTACTTCTTTTGTTTTGGTATCCAAGCGTAAAAACAGAACAAAATATCGGCCGTTTTGGAAGTGAGAACAATGGAAGCAAGACTAGATGGCCAGAGAGGTTGATATTACACGCTTTTAGTGGTTAGTAATTAAGTATTTAATGAATGTTTTTGCATCTTATAAGAATACAATCACAAACTTCAGTGTATTTGAAAAAAAGTGCAGTTTGAGGAAAAACATGTCATTGCAGTTAGTTACCTTCATAGATAGCCCTGCGTTTACCTCCATCTGTTTTCTCGTGAACCCTGACCTCCATCTCTGTGTCTGAATATGATGCTGCCATCACCGCGGTGCAGCCATCACCGTGTTTTAATGTGGTTTGTATGTAGGCCAAGGTGATGGATCTTGGAATCATGCAACCATGTTTTTCTACGGGTGTCCCTTTCACTTTGACGACTTTATGAGAAAAATCAACCGCTATGATATTACAAAACACCCAACAGTCTAGCTGGGTATTTATTTAGGTTTAATTAAAACGCTGTGTTTTAGCATTTTAAACATTTAAATATCTTCTAACTAATTAATATTTTCAGGTTTATTTATCAGGCTTTAGTGAGATCAGACTCTCTACAGTTTTTTTTTTTTTTTTTTTAACTTGCTTGTTCCACTCTGGAGCCAAAAAGTAATGTGCTTATGTGTCTGGATGTTTTGGGTTTAATTTTTGAGAGCCTTGATGTTCAATTCAATTCAGTTTAATTCAATTAAACTTTATTTATCCGCTAAGAGCAATTAAGAGCAGCAGCAGTACATATAAACGCAGACATAGCTGCATAAAACCAGCTTTAAAAAGTGCAATAAACATAAATACTAAAAAAAGAATTAGAATGGGTAACATTGATAAATAGTTTTAAGTAAGGGTGGATCAGAGTTGAGATGATGCATTTCCTTTTTTTTCCCACTTCTGGAGTCACATTCATACAGGTTATTACGGGTTATTAATAAAGCTGCTTACTATCAACATACAAATCCACTGTTTATTAAATCGGCTATCTGTTGCTGCTGACTGGAGGACTAGCGAGGCTCAGCAGGTTGAAATCATCAACTATGGAGTCCAACTCTGAACCTGTAGGTCCAGGTTTAGAGCTGGACTCTCTAAACCTGCATCTACGGATGGGACCAACAACCAGAGTTGTTTGGTCCCATCATCAGGACCGACCAGCTCTGGTGTTTTCACTGAGCCACAGCCTGAATGCACATGTTGGCTCCTTCACCTCGATCACGACTGTAATCCCCGTCCAGAGAGCGCGTGTGTGTGCGTGCGTGCGTGCGTGCTTCTTCAGGTGTTTATGGTCCACTCAGCTGTTCATGCTGATCTCACAGTGAGGGCCTTGCATGAGGCAAGCTCACAGATTTCTGAGGCATTAAAAACACCTGCTTCCCTTGAGACACATACATTCATCTAGTGCATATAGAAAAGCACATGAATCACACAATGAATGCATCAGATGACTCTGGTCAGTCAAGGCTTATAAAGGCTGTGAACTCAAATTAGTGAGTCACAGCAGTAATGAATGTGATTCACGACACTCTGAGAGGATTCATGAGGCAGTGCAAGTTTACACAATTCTCAAACGTGTTGCTAGTTTAGAAAAATAATTTGATTAGAAAGAATTTGAAAAAATACTGAGTCCACCTTAGTGGAAGATAAGACCAGTTCTACTCTCACTGGGACTTGTGTCTTTTTTTTTTCCTTCTTTTCTTTTGGTTAAAAAAAGAAAAACTTCACTTTGCTTTGTTTTTCTCCAGTGTCAAAATTACTACCAGCTTTCTGCAGACAGTATTTTTTTTTCTTCCAAACTATACAGTGAAAACGATAAAACATAAAGCTACTTGTTATAAATATTGGTGGACATGAAGGGTAGAAGGTTACTTAACAAGTTGCAAAGAAGTAGCAAAAATGAACAGATACTGTTGGTAGTTTTCTCTAAAAGGAGAGGAATTGAGAGGATGGAGGAGACTCCATGTACTTTCTGTACTCTTCAAAACCTGCCTGAGCATTAAACTGCAATGTTACTATAAAATTCAACAAAGACAATTTGAGGAATCATACCCATCTAAATCTAAACATAGTGCAGGGAAAATGTAATTTTAAAGATTTTAGTTTGACAGAGTCATTGACTGTCCATTAGTTTGCTGGATTTTGAGCTAGTGTCAAAATTTACCAAAACAGTATACTGTCATTTTAATTTATTTCTTTAGATGATTAACTTTATATGGAAAGTGCCTACTGATGAACATATAACTGTATAAATGATCACTGAGCTGGTTTATCGTGAGCTATTGTTTGAGATGGAGTTGAACATTTTAAAGGTGACATATTCTCTTTTTACAATTCACATTTCTCGTATTTGTTGTTTTTGATGCAGCTCTGACATTTTTTATATCCTTACAGAACCACAAAGGACATTTTTATTTTACTCAGATTTTCACTCAAAAAAACAAACAAACTGTAAAATAAAAGGCTGAAGGGTTTTCCAAGTCGGGATTTTAGATTGTTGCAGAAAATGACAGTTTAATTTGCAGGCTCAGCTATGGCTGCTTTCTGTCCATTTATTGATTAAATATAATACCAATAAAGAAACTTTTCAGCAGACCAATCAGTAATGGGACTGCCTGAATGGGAACATAATTTAGTAGTGTTGTCACAAAGTCTGCATGCACAGGAAACCCCCTAATAAATCTGGGTTAAAGTTTCAGTCCGAATGCTGAAATGCACCCGCACTAATTTGGATAATGACATCCAGCAGAAGACATATACTTCTCGTTTTACGCATTTATGGAGCTGAAGAAAATACCACTTCAGCTTCATTATGATCCGGCTGTGAATGGCGGCTCTCCTTTGGGAGCATTGTCTGAATAGGAAATTCAGTGAAAGGTCTGAGTTCACACTTGTGGAGGTGAGACGATCTGGTTCTGAATCACACAAAATGGACTCTCAGACCGCTTTCGAAATGATCGCCCACTTTGGACGTCTCTCTTTATTACATCCTACTTACAAAAGACCGAAAAGGATTATTGTCGGATAATGTGTTTTGTATGAACCCTCCACTTCGCCAGTGTAAACCTAGCTACTTGTATAAACAGAGCTCTATTGAAGCGGAGTCACTAAATCTGCAGCCAGATGGGTCTTTTGACCCAGAGACAACATGGAGAGTTACAGTTTGTCCTGAACGTGTGTAAGCTCAGCCCCCGTCTCCCTTTCCTTCCTCTGATCTCACTCAGGCCAGCAAGGGATCATAATTTATTCTCTCGCTCTCCGATGGAAGAAAAGATGAGTGTAAAATGAAAACTGGTGCACTGGGTAAGGAGTGACGGCGGGCGAAGAAAAAACCTGGACATGCAACTTCGTAATAAGAAGCAGGATGCTGCTGATGTTTTAAGTCGGAGAAAGAAAATGTTTTAAAGACGTAAGGCTAAAGGAGGAAGCTAGTATTCTTCGGCTGCACGTCTTACGGCTCGAAGGAGGACCAGGATGAACATTATCCATGCATGCACCACAGGGCAACAAATATTTTGACATATCTAAACAAAGTAAAGTTATTTAGGTTTCTGCTTCTCGTTTGGTTCCCAGTCGGTAATCCCCTCCCCCCCTGCTGCGGGCGAAGAGTGGACCCAAAAAAGACAGAGCAGAGGATTTAGGGGTTCAGGGATTTGGGCTTTCTGGCACAATTATAGTATTGTCCCGTAAGTGGCAGCACTGTAGCTAGGCTATGATAAGAAGCTTCTCGAGATGTACTCATTCTGAGTTTGTCTTGAATTTCACAGACATGTCATGGCTTTGATGCCGAGCGACTACAATGTGCCTTTTCTACTGCTGCTGTATCAGTAAATCAGCGGAAGGACCGCAGGAGAAAAGTGCCGCAGCATTTTGAAGGGAGAATTATGTGCACTTTGTATTTAGTTCTGTCTTCTAAAGATCCGCTTTTACCCCAGCTTTCCTCCGTCAGGCCTCAATGGACCCAGAGCTGTCAGTGTCCAGTGTAATTATAACGAAGGCCCTGCATGCTCTCAGGGCCGCTTATTGAAGGAAGAGGGCAAGCTGTGAGATTAATTACAAACAAGGCTCTTGATCGTTCATCCGTCGGAGCGGCTCTTTTTGCCAAGGTGGAATTCCTCTCATCTGACTCCACCTGAGATGTGAAGAAATATTAGATGGAGGCAATACTAGTTCAGACTGGGGGGAGGCAAGGCCACTGGGCGGGTTGAACTCAACCAGCCACTGAGCAAGACAGTGGCAGTGGAGTAAGGTTTGACTTAAGCTGGAACTGTGGAGAGAGGGTGACGGTGAGGGGCTGCAGGCAAAAACATAGTCTGGGACATAACTTTACCCTGTTTGCACAAACAAAAAATCTAAATATTACTCAAATCTTCTGTCGTTTTTCAGAGTTTTGGTTACAGCCTGAATAACCAGAGTAAATGGTGTCTTTGTCCCTAAAGTCAGTAACGGTCCTGGGAGATTTAGCTTTAAATATTCAATCATACCAACATGTTTCTTCTTAGTGGAGGTAATTTGAACGCTCGCAGTCCCAACTTCAGTACGTTTGAGAATCTGTGGAGGGAGCTAAAGATTAGGGGCTAACACTTTTCATAAAGATGACATAACATCTGTCATGAACATGAAAAAGTCTTTATGAATGTTTATGACAGTTGTCATGAAGTGTCTTTTGGTAAATAATGACACTTTTAATGCAAATTTGCTCTAAAAGTTGCATTGAAAGTCCATTAAAAGTCTCGGCTTTGAATGATTTTGAAAATTATGATAATTTAATGCAAAGTTGGCATTTTTAATGGACTTTCAACGCAACCTTTAGAGCAACTTTGCATTAAAAGTGTCATTATTTACCAAAAGACACTTTATGACAACTGTCAAACATTCATAAAGACTTTTTCATGTTCATGACAGGTGTTATGTCATGTTTATGAAAAATGTCATGTCAGTCTTATGCACACCCCTTCAGGTAAAGTGTTACTGATTAGGGTGATGGGAAGCAGGTCTTCCAACCTCAAAGCCGTCAGCAAAGATAAGTTCACCCATCTGAAACAAAAGTTTCAGTTGAATTCAGTGATTTTTAAATCAAAATCTGGGATGGTTTTTGAACATTTTTTGTCTTAATTTTACATTTTTGAAGAGACTGGTTATTTGATAGCATAATTTTTTGACACAAGTGATTCCTTCACTTCTTCACCAGTGATCTGGCAAAGGCTCTTTTAGCCTTGATGAGCTGTGAGGTCGCCGAGTGTAAAAAACTGCTGATTGCATTAAAACTCTGGAAGAGTCGGCCGTTTTCACAGTCTCTATGACTCCGCCAGAGTGGACAGAGAGAAATTATCACCATAGTTTCTCAAAATAGGGATTTACTTTCATTCTCACTCGTTTAGATTTTATAGATGAATTAAAACTGTTACTCTCCGTGGGAGAGCAGGAAAAGGGAGGAGGACGTGAAATTGTTTAAAGTGACTTTCCTTTTCCATTTGTGCAGATGATGTCATGTATATTCTGCAAAGTGCTGTCATCTTCTTTAAAGTGGTCTTGTTTATAGATTCATTATTGTGTGAAATGCCTTTTAAATGCTGCTTTGGTCTAAATGGCTGTAATTTTTACAGGTTTTATAAGTAGTTTAAAGAGTCTGTAGATAAAACAGAGCACAGAGTCAGCACAACTTGACTTCATTGTCTTAAATTTTATAGTGGAACGTAATCTTAAAAATATATTAAATCTCATTATTCAGTTAAAATTACTTGTATGCCAAGGGCAGATGTTGAATTTGAGAGTGTGTGTGTTTTTTTTTTTTTTTTTTTTTGTTTTCCAATGAATCTTGAGGTCTTTTCTTGGCAGCCACTCTTTGTTTAAGCTTGATTCTGTTTAGGCAGTGTTAGGGGAGGAGAGGAAGACCATTGATTTCCCTCACACTTACACACATGCGTGCACACCCACACACACATGGGTTTAATTTTTCACATAAGCTGAAAGGGAAAGTAAGATTTGCATCTAAAATTGTGCTACTGAGCAGGAGAAAAAAAAACCCACCCGTCTGCACAAAAAGGTTGCTGTGTGTGCATTTACGGCAAATATGCCCACATTTCTGGATATATTTTAAATTAAGTCCAAACGATTTGCTTTGGAAGTTCTAAGACCGGAGCTATTTGTGAAGTAAATACTGTCTGCTGAAAGCTGAGATAGGAGAATAGAGAGGGAACCAAGTGGCCTGTTTTGCTGTTAGAGTTGCAAAAGATCTGGGAAGGAGTTGGTACACGAGAAGGTGATGTATGAGTTCACATCCAGGCCACTTTTGCTCCATGAAGTAAAACTTTTTGCCCTTGTTTACATCAGACTTCACAGCTTAGGTGACTGGTAAATCAACCAGCTCTTTTGTGAAGCCAGCAGTGCTGCAGGTTGCCTAAACCCCTCTTACAGAATACCCCAGCCTTCAGCAGGTGGTATTTTTTCCTTTTACAATCTGTGGGATGCATCTCTTTTCTGTCAGAGTCAGAAGCATCTTTTACTTGCTCTAATGTTCAGAAACATTACATTTAAATGTCAAAAAATTGAATAGTGGCCGTTTTAAGATCAGATTTTTCTTTAAAGGGAGACATGTACAGAAAAAAAAGGATGAAATCATGATCATTTCATTTTTATTTTGAAATATCACAACTTAGCTTAGCACATATTGGCATTGACTATGTGTTGTACTTATGTTTAATCAATTGTTCTGATCTTTAAATGAGTCGGTTTACAGTAGTGTCATGTGGCATCAAACTACCAAATAGCTTATTTTGTTTCTTGTTTTTGTCCTCATAGCTTTTTGACTTAGAAGCAGCATCCTGACTGTGGCTTTTCCTTTATGCAGCCAGATGTTCTTAACATTTAGTTGTGTTTCTTTATTGCTTGCATCTGCTGGACTTGACAGCTGTAATTGGGTCTTTATGTATTTAGTGCAGTCTCCTCTGTGAGTCCAGTGTTGAAATGAAATAAATGGTGTGTACAGAAAATTAAACTAAAGGGATTGCTTTGCAAGTTCCCTCATTGTGTATGGTTTCTTCTTGTTTTAAACAATGAAGACATTTCCAGGTAAGACCTTGGGCCATTTTTGTCCAGGTTGGCTAAAGTATCATATAACCCAAGGTCATTCTGACCCAAGACCTCCAGCTCTGTTTCAAAGCCCAACTCGCACTGCGGCAACAAAGGGGGAAGACAGAAACAATACATACATCACGTCAGCACTCCACATTCCCATAAATACTAACTCCAGACAGATAGATGCTGCAAACGATGTCACATGGGAGACATATTTAGTCGAGACAAACCAGATGTTTTATCTCATCTGTGCGTGTGTGTGTGTGTGTGTGTGTGTGCGTGCGTGCGCGCGCGCGCGTGCGTGCGTGTGTGTGAGTGTTCTGCTCCCTTGCAGAAGGAGAGGTGATCTCTGGAGCTTGGGGCTCTGCATGTCACCTCTGCTGCTGCTGCATAAAGGACGGCCGTGATAGATTACAGTCCTCTCACCACGGGGATCTCGTATTTACATGATTTATACCACAAAGGGCCACTAAGACCAAACGTTTGCTGTAAACGTGCAACTTTTCTCCTGTAACTCTTAATAAAGAAACTATCTTCACTTTACACTGCGTCTCAATGTGACCGTACATCTAACTGATGATACGATCTCTGGAATAACATAACTGTGATGATTAATGCTCTCCTGGTGATTAGAGTATGAGGTTAAAATGCCAAATTCAGCATGATTCATAATCTAATGAATTGTTTCATTTAGTTTATTTAGGTTCATAGTGGTGTCAGCATTTCAACATTCTTGTAGTGATATATCCTCATTAGTTTTTAACACTAAAATGGCTTTTGGTTTTTAAGACATTAATCACACATTTTGAAGTTTTACCGGTTATGACGTAAGTGTTTCCTGACACGTTTTTCTGTTGCATGTTTTTAAAAAGAAACGCACACAAAAAACAGAACTTCTAAATAAATATTTGATGTTGTGAAATGCTGGACTATGATGGCATTTATTTTTCACAGATTAAAATCATGCATTAAGTTAAAATCAGAGAAAAAGTTGAAAAGGTGGCAGATAGAGGAGAGAAGATTTTAAAAACAAGCTGACTGTGCATTAGTTAAGATTCCTTTCTTGCTTCAGCTGCTGTCACACAGTTTCTCATCTTGCCAGAAACACACAGGCCTAAACATGACACTCACTGGCCACTTTATTATGGACACCTTTCAGCCTCTCTCTGTTTGGTGCAAAATTTCTGATTCTTGTGGCACTTTTTTCAAAAAGATACACATTCGCATCAAAAGCTTGATGCTCTATCGTTTGATAAGGTGTCTAGTGTGCACTGATTGTATCCCAATGGTATAAAACAAACAAGAAACACAATGAAATCATGTCATCAAAACCTGGGGAAAGAAAAGTGTTTCCATTTGCTTTTTAAAAACTTCCAGAGTTGGAAACAGGGAAACTGTTCCTGAAACGCTCCGTCTCCTTTGGTTTTTCACCTGCTGCGTACGTGGAGCAACAAAAAGATTGAGAGTTTGAGAACGAAGGCCACAAGCTGGAAACTAATCTATTCCATCCCGACTTCTTTATCTCTGACCTCTTAGTTGTTTGTTGAATTTAAGTCTTTTGTTTTACTCAGGGCTGGAAACTTTGGTGAGCTATTAAAATTTGTCCTACTCATTAGTGCCTTTCTCTCCCAGACCAGACTTTTAGAAAGAAGAAAATAGATTTCTATTCCCGGAAGTTTCCGCAACTTAATTTGCATATTGGTTCTACTTAAGTGTCCACTCTGCAGTTTTGTCCTAAAGTTTTCCACGTCTTCAATCAGCCGATTCTCATCCATGTGCATGTGAGGGGAGTGAATGATGGCTTTTGACAAAAAAAAAAAAAACTGTGTGAATACCAGCAGGGGGGGGGTCCGAAGGGGAGCCTGTGTTCTTTTACAATGCATTGCTGAGATAAGAGCTGCATCCACCACGTCAGCCCCTGACGGAGCCCCCGCGGGGCCGGTCGACCACTGCTGACCTGAAAACTGTGATCACACAGTCTGTTTTATTAGCTAAAAGGATAAGGCGTGATTGATGGCCCGGCATTGTTTGGCTGTTGTTTGGGCTGAGCTGCTGAGATGGTTCTGCGAGATTCAGATCTCCTCTGATCTGCCCCCATCCTCCTGCACGGCAGCCTCTCCTCTGTATGTGTGCATGCTTTCATCGCTGCGCGCAAGTATTCGCACAGCAGTCAGCTCTGTCAGTGGGCATGTGGTGCTCAAGAGCCTTTCAGAGATAAGGCCCTCATTCTGCCGAGGTGGAAGAAAAGTGCAGGTTGAAGTGAAGGGAAACACCATCATCTTCCCCACATTTCATCTGTGCTCTTATCTTTAATCCCTTTTCGTTCCCCAACAGTTTTCTCATCTGTCTGTCTCTGTGATTTGCTGCAGAGGCAATTAACTGCAGGTTTGGGGGAATTAATGCGTCCACGATATCTCTCCTCTTAGCATGCGAGTGGCTGAGAACAAACGTCACTGCAGTCCATCACCTGGCAGCGACTCTCGCTTGGCACCGAGGCACAGGCAGAGTTGGACCTGAACTAATGCGAACGCCGGGCTCCTGACAGTTTTCCTGCACTGAATCGTTCAGTGCCCCATCCCTCCTCTGCCAAAAAAAAGAGCACAAATCCAAATCCCTTACATCTTGCTCTACAGTTCGGAGCATAACTCATTCCACACTTAGTAAATCTGTCCTGGAAGCATAAGGTACCCTCGTGTAAATCAGCGGTTCTTAAAGCTCGGGTCTGTTTTCTACCTTAAAGCTTTGTTCTCACTTTATCCGTCGCTGCTGGTTCCTACCTCAGGATCACACCTAAGACGTCGTGCCTTGCACTAGTATACAGGCCACTTGAACTTTTTTCGCATTTTGTCACATTATGATCACAAAATTCATTACTACTTATTTGAATTTTATGCAATGGAGAGACCAACTCACTGCAATGTAGACTTGTGGAGTGAAGGGAAAGGGCAGATGGGTTTAAAAATGTTTATTTCCTATAAAAATCTGAAAAGTTTGATGCGTTTGTGTTAAACTCCCCGTAGGCAGTATTTTGTACAACAGCCTTTTGCTTCAGTTGCAGATGTGATTGTTTTTGGGATTTGTCTCTCCCAGCTTTTCATGGTTTGTAGGAAACAAAAACGGCATTAATATTGAGTTTCTTTAAGCAATGGTTTTCCTCTAAGATTTGTAAAGTGCACGACATATAATTTAACCCTGCTTTAAACTTTTAGTTAAAAATGTACTGTCGTAAGACTCTCTCCACATTCCTTCCTTTATATTTGGATTCGTAGTTGCTACATTTTCTTTATGGGTATCAGAGTAAAAAAGGGATGCATTAAATGCACACCACACTTTTTCAGACTTTCTCTTTGTAATATAATTTTAAAAACCATGCCGATTTTTTTTCCATTTCACACTTATGCTCCACTTTGTGTTGACCTTTCCCATAAAATCCACTAAAAACACACCAGTTTGTGGACGTGTCGTTACCAAAAACTCTAATGGTATTAACCTTTTTGCAAGTTGCAGAAGAACAACATGAAAACTTGATCATATAAAAAACAGACTGCTTATCTGTAGTTCATGAAACCTTTTTAGCGGAAAGCGTCAGTCATTCATCTTGTTTTATGCCTGCTTTTTCGGTAAATTGTAGTGAAACGTCAGCTGTCTCCTGTGTGTGTGTGTGTGTGTGTGTGTGTGTGTGTGTGTTTTTGTCGACTGCGGCACTCGGCTCCGGATGGCCCTCTTTGGCTTATCGGCCCTTTGTAGAGCACGCACACTTATCTCCAATGGTGCGAAATGCAAACAAACCACAGTCCCCGGCGTGAGTGCATAAGGGCCCATTTTATTTGAATCTGTCAAGAGGAAGCAGACATGAGACAGAACCACATGTTGGGAGTTAACGCTGCCCAGATCAGAGGAGCTGTGGCTGTGTTTTGATACAAGGGCGTGGGGCTTGGACCCGCTCCAGATAGAGCGAAGAGAACGAGCGCTTGCCGATGCAGAAAGACACCTGTTAGAGACGGTTCACGAGGCGAACAAACAAGCTCCGTGGGTAATAAACCTCCACTTTGTGCTGAAGGAACGAAGAGCAGAGATGGAGCGTCAAGATAAATCAGCCTTTTGTCCGTGTTTACCAAGCTGTGATTATGTTTGTCTGTGTGGTGCTGAAGTCCTCTGGAGGACAGTTTTTCTTTTACTATTTTTCTTTTTTTTGTTTGTTTGTTTGTTTCCTGGTAGTTACTGAAACATGCCTCATGCTGCTGTGTGTCATCAGGACTGAGATGCTGCAGAACGGTTCGACTATAAATAGATGAGCTTTTAAAATTCCAACAAGCTGTAATTAGTCTCATCTTTTGGTCCACTGCGTATCTGCTCCTGCTGTGGGTTTAGTCTCAGAATACGCCACGAGCACAGACACACTAAATCCCTTTTAATAGTTAAACATGTTTGAGGACAAAGCCGGTTTATTTTCGGTGTGCCCTGAGGCCCTCCCGAACGTTAGTCTTTTTAATTCCTTCTGTTGTATTCCTGGGCTGTTTACTATCCCTCTGTGCGACGGTCTCGCCCGGAGCTGTTTTCCTAATTTAAAAAGATTTACAGATTATATTGTTGCAAAAAAAAAGAAGAAAACAGACTTCCTCCGCTTTGTTTTTGTTGTCCTTCATAGGTTCAGGCAAACGTCCTGTTTTCTTTTCTCCTGGGGCAAAGGTCATGCGTTGAGTGGATCTTTTTGGGTGTTCGAAGGTCGCTGCCGATCAAACGGCACGTCTGTTTTGGCTGTCTTGTCTTGTTGGATGTATGTTTAGCCAGTTGGGCTGGAAAAAGTCCAAACTGCCTTTCACTTTATCATATTTTATCTGTTTTCATGGTGAAAACTCTTCATTCTGTTCTTTGCTCGTGCATTCAAACCCATTAATTTCACTTATTGTGATGCTACAATAATGGACCAAAACAAAGTCTTGACGACTGTGACACGGGGTGTATAGTTTTAACTATACTATAACTATCTTTGCAAATAAAAATAAAGTGTGGCATGTGTGTATAGGGCTCTTTACTCTGTTACCATAAAATAAAATCCATGTGTTTGATTGGACCACATGATAAATACAGCTATTCTTTGAAGACCTCAGTGGCTTGATTAGTGAACAAACAACGTCATGAAGCCCAGGAGCCACAGCAGACAGATCAGAGGGAAAGATGTGGAGAAGTCCGAAGCAGAAATGGATTACAGAACAAAACCCCAAACTTTCAACATCTCACAGATTACCACTTAATCCAGCATGTGAAAGTGGAGAGGGTACAAAGATATGGCGGTCTGCCTAAATTTGCCGACCACACAAGTGGAGCATTAATCAGAGAAGCAACAAAGACGTCAGTGATAGGGAGGAGCTGCAGAGATACGCTGCTCAGGTGGGAAAATCTGTTTGATAAGTTAGCAATTAGTCTTTTAGGCAACAAACCTTTGCACCAGTTATGGAAGAGTGGCAAGAAAAAAATGAGTGTATATATAAAAATAATAAAAACATTTGATGGAAGCTGTGTGGGGAACACACTTAACTGAAATTGAATATTTTAGCAAACACGCAACATTTTCTACGTCGAATGACACAAACACGTCACCATTTGCACCTTGAAATATGGAGGCAGCATCATGTTGTAGAGAGCGGGAAGACGGTCGGACCTGATGTGGAGATAATTAAAACTACCGTATTTTCCGCACTATAAGGCGCACCTAAAAACCTTCAATTTCCTCAAAAGCCGACAGTGCGCCTTATATATGGACCAATATTGAGCCACAACAGATCTAGCAACTATGGTCAGCAGCCGCCGACTTCATTTTCACCCGTAGAAGAAGAAGCGCGCGGTGCATGCTGGGATAGTTGTCAGAACGCTGGTTTGTTAATAAAGTTTGACTGACCTATCTACCTACCGACCGTCTAGAATCAGGTCGTCTGCAGGTCATTTAGCACCACGTTCTACAAGAACAGGCTGTGCGCGACCGGAGAAGAGTGACCATCGTCCGGCCACGCCCCGGCCCAGTCGCGGAAGGCTCTCCTCGCCAACTGGAGTCGGACTGTTTTGTTGACATTCCGTTTAGTGCAGCTCCATCTAGTGGATGCATAATGTAACTCCAGCCTCTACTGTAGCGTCTATTTTATGCGCATTATAATGCGGTGCGCCTTATATATGAAAAAAGTTTTAAAATAGGCCATTCATTGAAGGATCGCGTTATAATCCCGTACGCCTTACAGTGCGGAAAATACGGTACATACAGGACTACGTGGGCAAAACAAAGCAGGCAAGGAATTTAGACCTTGAACAGCAGTCCTAAATACACAGTCCTATGTAGAATGAAATGGTTTAATCAAACTATGTTAATGTGCTAGAATATACTTGTCAAAGTGTAGATGTATATCTTATTCTGCACAGACACAGTTGCTCTCCTGCCAGTATGACTGAGCTTGACCTGCTTTGGAAAGAAGAATGGGCAAAGATTTTAGTCTCTTGATGTGAAAGTTTGACGAAACAACAAGACTTGCTGCTGTAGCTGAATGGTGGTCTTTGTATTTGATTCAGAAGGGCCAAATACAGAGACTGGTCTGTCGAATAAAAGGCATTGAAGTGTGTGGTTGTAGTGTAATTAAATGGGGGCTGGGGCGAGTTCAAAAATATGAATACTTCTGCAAAACTGTGAACCAAACCCAAAGGAGAGAAACGATTAAAATCTCCCATCTGTTTGTGTAACCTCACTGAGCCGAGGTGCCGCATATCGCCTTCACTGCTTTGGTTTAAGTTTTTACTCCTACATCAATCAGTGCAGGGCCAGTTAGCGCTCAGATGGATTAACGCAACATGAACCTCCAGCCAGGTGTGTGCGTCCTGCTTCGCCCGCTCATATTTTCGGCTGAGGTCTTGGATTTCACTTCAAGTCTACCTAAAAACTGACTGTCGGTCCCCCAGACATCCCCAGGAACCCACAAAGCTCACCCAGCTTTGATCCCACCCTGCGGGGCTCGCTGGAAGTAAGTGGGGTCTAATCTCCAAAAAGCCATAGAAGAATGCTTGGCGCACAGTGCACCATTCACCCAGGGATTAGACGGAGAGGAGCTCGGCTTCACGCAGTCATCGACTCCCTTGTTCTTTTGGAGTATTTATACACGTGGATTCGTTTGATTGCTGCGCTCGTATTCTGACTTTTGGACCAAATTCTGATTTCAGCCCCAGTGAGACTCTGGAACATGGGTCAGATTTGGCACCGATCAGAGCTGACGGGTCTAAATGACGTCTCTTTCATTTGGATCTCCTAGAAAATGATTTGTTGTCAAACTTATATGTGTGGCGTGAGGAATGAGCAGTTTCTTTCTGAAAACCTTTAAATAATGTCTTTGGGTTTTAAGCTAAGCTGCATTGAGCTGTTTTGCTGTTTACAAGTCAGTCTACAGGATGAATATTTTTTTAAATGAAGATTTAATAAAAAATAGATCTCTGTATGTTGATTTAGAATATGTTTCAAATCAACACAAAGACGAACACTTCAGGAAAAAATGCCAACAAACTGAAGAGATCAATCACTAAAATCAAGAATGAAATTTATGAGTGCAAATACCTTGGTAAACTGAGACAAAACTAACTTAGAAGTAACTTTTCAACAACATACAGGAGCTTTGTTAAATAATTCCTTAATATTGATGAAAAAGTTCTAGTTGCACCGGCAGATTATTTCGCTTGTAATGTGGGAAAAAATGTTTTGTTACAAGTGAAATATCAGTTTGCTTTGACTAAACCTCACGCAGAGAGAGGTTCAAGTTCACATTCGCTACAATAAAACCAGACCACAATGTATTTAAACCAGTAAGATGTAAAAGCACTTAAACAATCAGAGCTTTTTATTATGGCTTAAGAGTCATATATGATGAATCCTGTTACAGAGATCCAGACAAGCTTGCATCATGTTAGGGCTTTATTTTTAATTCCTTTTTATGTAAATAGATGTCTTTATCCTCCAACAGCTTTAGGAACATCTGCAGTCCACAAATTAGCGGCAGCAAAATCCACATCTGGTGTGATCCCAGTACCACTCCCCTGAACACATTTTTTTGATATTCTACTGCTTCTAGAAGGAGAGAGCTAAACGCTGTCTTTAATTATAGCTGCAGTCTCTCTGCTCCAGTGGGATTGTGTGCATCTCCAAGCAATCGTGAGTACAAAGGCGCTGTCTTGTCAGCACGTCGAAAGTCTCGACTAATGGTGCACGATATAAGGAGAACATGATATTGTTATATTATTAAATATTGATGAGAACGTCACGATTCTCTCTGAGCTTCATGGTCTTTGTCGCAAAAATCTACATCAGGTCAACGAAAAGAGTTTCCAAATACGTCGATAGGAAACCGGTTTCATGCACGGCACCTATTGCA
This sequence comes from Poecilia latipinna, assembly GCF_001443285.1. NCBI lineage: Eukaryota > Metazoa > Chordata > Actinopteri > Cyprinodontiformes > Poeciliidae > Poecilia > Poecilia latipinna. The sequence goes on along the minus strand of NW_015112695.1, from coordinate 109,874 downwards.
ACAATGACTTTATTCCATTTAAATTGTGGCCCCTGTAGTATCAAGGTAATAAATGTGTTATGCAGAGTTCAGTGGTCACTCTCTGGCCAGCCAGTTATATAATGCATGCATTTGCATTATGCTGCTCATTGTGAGGTTCGTGCAGTAGCAGCATGCACAAGAACCATCAATCCTTCACAGAACCTGGAGCTCGGAGGTCATGATGTTGATCCTGGCACTCTGCCGCCACTCTGAGATCTTTCACATCTGTGACTGCGAGGCAGAGAGACGGATCATCAGTCGGTGCGATCACCTGACCCAATAAATTACGTTTTTATTTCTTTGCTGCTACTTTTAAATGATTTTAGTGAGGACTCTGTGCTTCAATTTCTTCTTATCTCGCATTCACAAGGTTTTCATTTGAGGCAAGATGAGCAAAATCTAGGTGAGAGGTTTTAAGAGCCCGCTGTTGAGTCACATCTTCCTGTGTGTATTAAACCTTAAGCAAATCCAAAACAGAGGATGTCTTTCAACAACCTGCAGGTTTGATGCTTAGAAACAGCTGGGTTTGTTTTCACTGACCAGACGCCATGTCTGCTTCGCATTAATGCAGGAATCAATCTGCTGTCGGGGAATCTTTTTGTGGTTCCTAATACTAAAGGTTCATTAAAGACAATATGATACAAGGCAATAACCTACGTGTATAGCAAAAAGTTTCATTTTATTTTTCTTTTCTTGCTTCGAACAAGATCAAAATGTCCTAGTCTGGCAAGAAAACACAAATGACTCCTTCACGGAATTGAAGATGAAAGTCTAGCAGCCCAACCTGAAACCGATGGAGCTGGCGTCAAATTCTCCTCCAGCCTGAACTGATTCCAGACATCTTGTCGCTGTCTATTATTTAAGCCGACTCCCATAAGCGTTTAGTTTGAAACGACGAAAGTTACAAAAACATCAGGGATACAAACTTTCAAGAAATAACTTTTCTCTCTCTGTCTTTTGTAGATAAACTGTCTCTGGTTAAAAGACTTACTGATCTCTACATGGACAGTGATGTGATTTCTTCTATTTTTTTCTTTTTTTTTCACACTTCAATTATGTATATAATCAAATGTAGGAAATTAACCTTCTGGTTTATCTCAGAGGCAGTCATAGATTTGTCTATGGCGAACTATGAGTGTCCAGATCCAGTCCTCAAAGGCCGTTGTCCTGCCAGTCTTAGATACATCAGATGATTTAAAAGGCTCAACTACATCCTCAGCATGTTAATGCTCTGCAGAGGCCTTTATTGAACCATCATTTGATTCGGGTGGAAAGAACTGAAACCTGCAGGATGCCGTCTCTCCAGGACTGACTTTGGAGATCACCATTAAAGGTGCAAAACCAGAAAACGGCATGTTGACACCATGGCAAAAAGAAACATACTCTGCCCTGACCCATTAGGATGCTGCACGTTTAGTACCATTCACCCCAAGACACACACAGTTAGATAATAAAACACATGGCAAGATAAGAAACGTAACGATCGTAACTTTTGTAGATTTTCACAAACGTGTACCCATCGACTAAGGCTTTGGTTCTAAAAATATATATCCTTTAATAAGTCCATCAGCAACGAAATCATCACCCAGCGCAATTCATTTCACCAGCGGATTAAAATAAAACATGTTCATGCTTGACCCTCAACTCTCTGGGGAGTTTTTGTTTCTGCACGCTGCTTATGTTGGCAGACAGATATATTTACAATGAGGAGATGATCGCATGCTCTCACAGATTCCTCTGCATCTCTCTCAAGTGTGAAGCAGGGAAACATCCGGGCAGTCTTGGATTCTTCTGACTGCTGCATCTTAACATGTCCGGTGGGACAAGCCCTCAGAGCTTCGCTGGATACCTTCACCGCAACTTTATCCGGTCTTAGTAGGGCTAAACCGGGGATCAAATCATTTGTTATGGTTGGGGAAGTGGACAAAAGATACTCGCTGAAAGACGCTGAATCTTAAGGATAACTAAAACAGAAGTGATGACAGATTTGGACCTCTTCTTGCCGCACATGTGCTCTGCAGTCAGTTCATTTGTAGCCCTGGAGACAGAGGCAGGTTTACGGTTTGCTATTGAAGCAGGACATCATCCAGAAGGGGAGCTGACCCAGCTTTCAGTTTAAAAGTTGCTTTTTTGGCTCAGGATGGATGAGTTTAGTTACCAGTACAGTCGGTGTTTTTTAACTGGAGTGTTGTATTTGGTTGTCATGGATTTCTTTTCTGCAGGGGACTCCGTTGTTTCTGTTATTTACGCAGGTAATAACGGTGAAAATACACGGGCTATTAAAGGTCTCACTTAGCAAGCGTTTACCTTTTTATGCTCTCACATACAAATCACACCGCAGTGGGGAAATTACATTTGGTCGACGTGGCAACATGCTTTTTCAGACCAAACTTGAATAAACAAGCTGTGTGCTGGACTTAACTTGTCCGTACTGAGAGAAAACTCTTGACTCACTCAGCACCAGCGCTTGACATGGGGCAGAGTGTTTAGATAAAAGTTTGTAAACTGGCCTTCTCGCTGCTTGGCTGCAGCTCAGTCTGGGAGCCCGAATGTGTGTAAACTCCTGTTTGGGTAATCGGAGTGAGACGTCTGCTTGCCAGGATTTTTACAGGATGTTTTCGCAGAGGCCAGTGGCGTATAAGCTCTACATGATGTTCTGCTGTTACCGTCATTGCAGTTGGTCAGTTCCACATCTTTCACTGTTTAGTCTTTTCAGCCGTTTGTTTAGATGCTTTAGTCTCGGTGACTCTATTTGAGTAATTTCTCAGCTTCCTGGATCTAGAGAGCTTCAGCGTTCGCAATGAATGAACGTGTTATCTTGAATTGTTGATAAATAATATTAAAGACTTTTGAGCCACTTCTACAATATCGAGTATTACAGCAATACGCTCAGTGTTGGAACGGAGATGGAAAAATGTCTCCACTTTATGAGAGACATGGCTAATGCTAAGCTACTTAAGCTTAGCATTAGCCACGCTAATGTGAATATGTCTATCAAAAATTACTGCATTCATCAGCATGCGAAGTAGATGTTGCTGAATTTGCTGCCTTAAAGGAAAAATAACTTATTTCTGCTAAATGCTGCATAAGCAGTCATGGACAGTTTTAGACGGGGGCCCTTAGGGGCCAGTACCCCGTTTGGGTTCTAAAGAGATAATACAATATCTATTTTATATCACAGAAATTGTAACTCAATGATCCCTCAGACGAATTAAATTTTTTATCTTCACAGTTTTACTTAAAAAAAAAAAGAATTAGAAATCAAGGTTTTGCACTTTTAGCTTCAACCTTGTTGAGACAGAATCACAGTTTTCATCTGCTAGATCAGAGATCTGCAACCCCTGAGAGTTTCACCGCTTCTGCCGTGATTTGTTGAGGCAGCAGCGTCAGAGCCAGGGGCCTCTTATGAACCAGCCGATAAACAAGGCTGGTTCTGTTCTGGATAATAATAAATTATTATTATTATTATTATTATTATTATTATTATTATTATTATTAATAATAATAAAGCCCTTTTAATTCAAAAGAAAAATCAACGTAACCAGAAGAGATTTTGATTATGCTCGCGTTTGGTGCGGCCAAAATGAGGAAGAGAAAACCTGCGTTGTTGGAGCACGGTTTTATTTACTGCTCGGATAAAAACAAACAGATGTACTTTCTGTGGAGGAGTTATTTGCGTTTCCTCGGAATCAAGCAGTCAAGCAAGAAAGAAACAAAAAGAAAGGAGGTTAATCTGCAGAAAGGAAGCGAAATCAATCCCAGGCCTAACTTTGTTACAAAATCAGTGGCAGTAACAAAATACACAGATTTTGTAGATTTCTAACCCTTGATGGAAACGGTAAATGCAAATTACAGTTGAGCCTCCTTGCTGAAACAAAAACACACATGCAGAGGGGTTCATGGGAGTTTAGCCCCCCGGTCCGTACGTGTGTTTATGGGTGTAGAAAAGCCTTATGTTTCCCTCTTTGTGAGACGATGGGTTACCTGTGTAGGTTTTGAGGAACTGTCTCTATTTTCTCTGCACAAAGCCAAGCTTCCTAACACTCACTAAAGAGTTCCAAAGAGTTAAACAAAAAGCAATCCAACGTCATCATCAGTCACTTGGCAACAAATGGCAAACTAGCTAGAGCATTTCTACGGATTACGTTAACATGTTTTGAATTTATGTTGTTTCATCATTAGTGACCAGTAGCCTGTTTCTGTTCTTCTCTTGGTTTGTTGTACTTCATGTCAGACGGACTTCAAAATGACAGAGTCGCTCTTTGTGGTGATGAAACTTGTTAGCTCCGCTGTTGCAGGCATGTCCATGTTGTAAAGTTAAATTATCATGAGCTTTATTATTTGGGCCTGGTCATTAGACCAGGCCCAAATAATAAAGCTCATGATAATTTAACTTTACAACAGATGGATTTCAAAATGACATTTTGATGCCCCGCCCCCCGGCCCACGCCGTCTTGTTCCGCTACTGCGTCACATGTTTGCCTGAGGAGCGGAGGCAGCAGTATGGCGTCTTGTCTGGAGTTTATTATAGCAAAGTAAGTTCCATGTTAAAATGATCATGTTTTTGACTATTTTTTTATGGAGGCATTAATTTTCCGTTTACGCAAGAGTATCGATTCATATACATAGTTCGCTTAACGTACGTTTATTTGTTTGGATATCACGGTATATACGACTGTTTATTATCTTAACCAAAAATCGAAACTGTCAGGAAAATCTGGAGGCCATTTGAGTTAACATTATTTAGCTGCGGGGTCATTTTCTTTAAGTTTTTGGCTGTAGACTGCAAAATGGGGGACTGGTTGTGCTGGACCATTGGCTTGATCTATGCCACAGGTGTCAAACTCCAGTCCTGGAAGGCCACTGTCCTGCAACATTTAGATGTACTGCTACTGCACCACATTTGAATACAATAATTAGGTGATTAGCAGGACTCTGGAGAACATATCTACACAATGAGGAGGCAATTAAGCCATTTGACTCTGGTATTTTGTACCTGTGGCACATCTAAAAACTGCCAAAATGTTTTATCTTTGTTAGTGTGTCATGTTGGTGACTGAAGCCTGTTACGATGACTTCAACACATTTCTTCAGACAGGTTGGCACGACTTTTAATGCTGTCCAATAATTTTCCTATAAGCTGACTAATTTCTTTAGTAATTATTTCTGACTGTTTTATGCTTTATTTTGTAAACCAGGTGGGCAGAGTAATTTGAATGAATGTGACGGTGACACACACACACTGATTAGTTTTGTTCACACTTCTTTTTAAAATATTTATTTATTATCCTAATGTTTCTGCTATATTTCTTATTTTTCTTTCCAGGCTGGAAGTCTTCCTCCTTCATGTTGGCAAAAACAAGAGCAGCACCAAAGACACTTCAGCATCAGTGATCACAAGACCATCCATTGCCGCTTCCAATGAACTTTCAAAGCACACTTCACCTTCAGTGCAAAGTACCATGAATGTATGACCTTTGTTGTATATTGCTGTTGGTGCTGTTTGATGTTTTGAAATAAAAGTGATTATATACTGCAACTGGTGCTGGTGTTTTTATATCATCTAATGCAGCATCTAATGTCTTTTAAAATGAATTTGGGGATTATTGATGGCCAATAGTTTCTGGGGAAAAAAATATTTTAATTGCTCTAGTGGCTTTTATTTGGTAGTAAATTGACAAAAAAAAGTGGGTAATGAGAGCAGGGGAAGACCAGGAAGCGAACCCACCACAGCCACATTGAAAACTAGAGCCTCCATATGTTAACCCCTGTGCCACCACAGCACACCCTGCCAGTACTATTTCAAAACTCAGATTTCTATGTTAATATATACTTTACACCGTTCTGTGTTCTGTGTTACATTAGCACGTTCATAGTGTTAACTTTTGACAATATACATTAGTTGTTGGGTAGATTAACACTGAAGTGTATTTGATTTCAACTACTGTGAGTGTTGATTCAACTCTATCACAAATGACACTTTCAAAAGTGTAACTTCTACACCAGTGGACGAATATAGACACTTTCAAAGTTTTGAATTTAACTCTGTAGGAGTTGATGGAACACTTCCAAATTTGCTGTGTATCTGTGGCAGATGATTTGATTCTAGTTGCTTCAAGCTATGAACTTCTAGCACATAGTTAAGCCAAATATAAATCTGGAGATGAGTCTCTGCCTCAAGCAAAGGAGTTAAAGTATCCTGTTCAGCAGCGATGGATCGGGAGATTTCTAGCCCAACCGGGACTTCGTCTGCAGCAACGCCTATGACGCTGCTTCCGTGTTTCGTTGTGAAAAACGAGCTGAGCCAAAAAAGGCATAGCTCTCAAACTTACCGGTCCATCTGGATAATTATCAAAAGAACAAGATCCCAGACAGGAATGTCTAAAATGAGCTCCCTCCATAATGAGGCTGGAACTACAGAGGGACTCGAACTGTTGATCCAAAGCGGTCAGTAGAGGCGGTTCAGACATCTTGCATCCCAGTAAGTGTGAAGAGACTCCTGAGCAGACTCAGGGTTTGCGTCCAGGAACCTCCTGGGATCCACCAAAATGAAGTTTGCTGGAAAGACACGACTTTGCCTTACGAAGCTGTTGCTCCCGTGAACTAATATGGAAAAGTGGACGACAATAAGACGGATGAATGGGTGTTTCAAAACGGCCTGTGAAATTTCATTTTTAATTAGGGTTCTTTTTTTTAACTGTAACTGTTATTTTTAATGATTACCATTAGAGTAGAAATAGGTTCAGGCTGAGGCTAAGTGGTTTGTATAAATGAATATCTGACTGATGAATGACACCTTCACGCAGCATCTGCGCCAACATGCACCGTCGGTGTATGGATAGTTTTAACAAGTAGGACTTTTTGCTTTTGTGCCCTGTTTTATGTCCCAAGAAAGAAAAGATGCAACATTTGGATGTTTCTGGATGAGAAGCCAGATGACTGTCACCAAGGGATTGTACAGGAGGAGCCTCTGAGGTGCTGTGCCATTTTTAATAGAAGTGAGGAGTGTCAGCCTCTGTGTTTGTGCAGCCCGCCCTGACCAGATTGTTTGTCAAATCCGCGTGCTGCAGTTTGACAGCGCCCACCACTAATTTTAGCCACGCTACACAAACCGCAGCAATGTTTGCTTTCATGCCAGAGTTTGAACCGCTTCCATTTTAACAATGCATCTAAGGGTTGAGGTTTTTTTTTTTCCTTTCTTTTTCTTTTTTTAATAACGTATGGACAACATGAAGGTTTTTTTAATCATTTCCATTTTTTTTTTTTTTGCTCTATGGTGTAAAAATATTTTTGACTCTTTCTGAACCTAAAGCCCCTCTTCTTCAATTTCTGCAACATCTTGCTACAAACAGAGACCCAACAGAAGAAGCAGATCAATTCTGACCAGTAATTAGAGTTGAAGGTGGAGAGTGCTTCTCAAACAAAGCTCAATTTGCCTGTAATTACTAACTAGAAGTGCCCTTCAGGTATTTCAGACTGTCTGGTCCTGCTGTCTGTTGTGTAGATTGCTAACATTTTTTTTTTCCATGGTGAAACTTGCTGGGGAATCTAATAAGCAGGAAGCACTGTTGCACTGTTGTGTAATTACATCCTAGCTCCTGCACGGGAGGGCCGGTCAGACTGAGACGCCCGTCACTGACATCAGCATCACCGAAGGAATGCGTTGGAAAAACAGAGAGAGTGGAGAAAGAGTGAGTGAGGGAAAAGGTGAGGTAGAGTCAGCTCGATGGAGAGGAGGGAGGAAAGGCTGGAGACCCTCCTTTTTCCTGTGGAAGATTAGAGGCTGTGTGTGTGTGAGCACACCTGGATGGGCTGCAAAGACTGATGTAAGCACTGCAGAGCAGACGGTCGGAAAGTGAACACCAGCATGTACAGTTAGTCGGTTTTATTTACTTTGGGTGCAGATGTTTTGAAACTCTGCAAGCGATGTGCACAACCAAAGATTTTAGAGTTGAACTATCTTATTTATATAATTTTTTATGCAACATAAGACACCATGTAACATTCAGCTTAACCACCAGACTGCTTTTTCCTATTTCAGTTTCAGTTGTCAAAGAGGGGCTACTAAAATATTTAAACAGTTTGAATTTAGGCAAAAGCTCTGCATTTGGTTTTTTGAATTCAATTTATCTACAAGAAAAGGCAAAAAATTTCTTGTTTTTGACTTGTGACATAAGCAAATCAAAAAAGTGTAGAAAAAGCGAATGTAAATTTAGAAAGCTGACAATATTTATAGTGAGTAAGAAGATGAATCTTCTGAAGTAAATTGATTCAGTTGGAAAACAGGCTAAAAAATGGCTGTACATTTTACAGACACTTGACGTATTGATCAGATGTTCATCATGTATGCAGCAAACACTTTGGGACTTTTAATGATTTATTTGAACTCTGGGAAAATAATGACCACACTTTTTAAAAGAAAAATGTCTGCAGAAGTTTAAATTCACAGTGGATTTATTTTCTGATCCACACAAGGTGAGAAACCTACGATCTCAAATGTGTACAGAAGAAGGAAAAAAAAAAAAAACACTTTTATTGTCGTGAATATCCTACTGACATTATTATGGTTGAATATTTGAGCATGTTTCTTGGCAGAATTGGCAGATAACTAGTTACTTCTCTGGCCGGGACCCAGTTTTAATGCAGATTTCATTCACAAAGCTCATTGTTGTTTGGCTTTAGCTACTCCAAAACCAGTTCGATCTGCGTTGTCCTTTTCAAATAATCAGCTTTGTCCATATTTCAACCGTCAACCTCTTAATTTAGTGGTCTTTTGTGTCATTTAATTCACCCTCTTTGTGAAATGCATCAACACCACTGACAGCAAAACAGACCCATAGCATGATGTGGCCACCACCATGCTTGTTAGTTGGCTTAGTGTAGAAAGCCTTATTGTGACGTCGACAAACAGACTTCTTGCCAAATAGCTCAACACTCGCCTGGTGTGATCGTAGCTTTTTCCTCCTGAAGGACGTTTTGGTTTGTCCATGTAAGAAGGACCAAATCTTAGCTTGAATTTGGCGATTTTGGAGCAGTTGCTTTTTTTATTCTTCAACACCTTATCAATCCACGACAATGTTCACATTGCTTCACTGTGATCAGCGACATCTTCCAGTTTATAAAAAGAATCTTCATCCTACTTCTCTTTAATTTGCTGCTGAACATCCTAAACAAATTCCTTTCATATGTGGATGAAAGTAGCGTTCATATGGTGACGTCTCGGATGAGAAATGTCCTAACGAGCCTCTCCAAAGCCCGTTGAAAACATGTTCCTCTAACATTTAGCTTGTCTAACCAGGTCTAACCGTTAAACTAGTGAACCAGGGTAGCTAAATGTTTAGTCAAGAGTAGCTAAATATTTAGCCAGAAGCTTCCCAGAACCTTATTGATGACTGAAATTGGCGTATACGGTGAAGGTTCAACATTTACCCAAATGTTAGTAGTTGAATGCATGAATACGTATGTACACACATCCACAGATGTATCTAACATTTATATCCATTACTGGTGAAGTAACCAGATGAAACGTGTTTCATTCTCGTTTGCTTTGGAAGTAACTTATGTTTCTGTGGAAGGTGATGATTGGGTGCTACGGCGAGTCTCCCTCCTTCATGTTGTGCGTCGTTGCTGACTGATGAGGTGAGATGTGTGCACATGAGGTGAAAACCTCTCCGACCCCGCATACTCTCGCCTCAGTCCCAGTACGGGTTTGCTTGCAGCATGTTTTTATAGCTCGTCACCCGGCCTTATATAAAACAACGGACGCTACCTGGCTTGTGGGGTGCGTTTGTTTTCAGCTCAAACTCTGTGGAAGTCTGGATGTAACTTGGGGATCAATTGTCTGACCAGCTGTTATAGAAAGACGGAGCTTCTTTCTTGCCTGAAATTACAGCTGAACCTCCCCAATTTGAGCTCTCAGCCTCAGAGACCGCTTGCTTCTAAAGTCAGGATATGACGAAGTCTGTTCAAACATTTAGGCGGAACACCTAATAAAAGAAACTCAAGACCCTGGGAAAGAATCGTAAACACCGGGGTCTAGATGCAGGTTTTGGTTCTTCGGACGACTTCCAGATAACCCGACTCAGGCCAGTCAACAGAAAACATTAGGTGGACCTGCTCTGACACGCTTCAGGACCAGCTGGCATATGTCTGAGTCATTCACTGAGGAAAAGTGTTGGTCCTGCTGCCCATGCTAAATAAATAATCCATCTGGCTCAAATTGAAATTCTTTACATGAAGGCCCAGCTTTACATTTCGTTTAAACTTTTTGATTTAAACTCGAATCTGTGTTGCTCATTAGTCATTTTCCAAACTCTCATCATTTCTTTACTACACATCTACATCCTACCAACATTTATAAAATTGGATGATTATTTAATTCATATTTCATTATTAAACATGAGGAAGCAATGCTTTTAGAATACAAGAGGACATGGTCAAAATCACAAAAAAGATGCAGTGCTTTCAGACCTCAGATAATGCAAAGAAAACAAGTTCATGATCATTTAGAAACAACAATACTAATGTATTAACTCAGGACGAGTTCAGAAATCAATATTTGGAGGAATAACCAGGAGGTTTTCAGTGGAGTTCAGTGCAGTGGTCTCTCAATTTGTTTCCAGACCTATATAATTTTTTTATTTATCTCTTGTTTTGAGAGGAAACAAAAAAAAAAGGATCTCTCTGTGAACAACTGTTTAATGTAAACAGACCTCATGTCTCTGTGTTGTGTAAAGACAGCAGCAGACATTAGTGCGTCTGGCACGGAGACGGAGACAAACGCCTCTCCTCCTCGCCTGGCTGTCAGTACCTGGTCACTAATGATGCTGCAGAGCTGAGCTCAGCTAATCAACCAGACAGAGATGGATCAGGACCGAGCTCTCTGCTGTGTCTGCTGACAGCAGCTGCTGGTTAAATGTTTCCTTCAAGAGCCCCTTCCCCATTGTGTGCATTAATCTCCAACGGAAAGCTTAAAGTGCATATGTCGCCTCTCAAAAAGGAGGAGCTTAAAGGTACCGCTTAAGCAATTTGAACAAAGTCTTTATCTAAAATGAGTGAGAATCAGGGTTTGTTCAGAACAAACCTTTAACAGGTCAATCAGAGTTTCCAGGACAGTGTGTGAAATCCAAAGAAGCAGAGCTCATTTTTAGTACTTTTTTTTTTTTACTTAAATTCCAGTACTTTCCTTGTTTTTATTTCACACAATGTCTTAACGTCTTTGGAGGTTAATCTCTTTGCTACAACAGCCCCATGAGTCATCTTTCATATTTTCTTAACCACACACAGTAATTATGAAAGCGGAAAAGATTAACTTGGAGCCCTCACATCTCGCTTGTTATCTTCCGATATTCTGTCAGGAGCAAAGATCACGCCGGGAAGTGCTTGCAAGCGAATCTCTGCGCTCTGTGCGTGTTCGAGATAAGGAAAGGTGCCGTCTCCGGCCTGCTGCACTCTCCGCTGGGGTATCTCTAATGAAGAGCTCTGGCTCGGTTGCTGATTGGACGCTGGGGCAACCGGGGCCTGAGCAGGTCAAATACGTTATCACATTTCTTCGACCCCTTGAGTTGGGACAATTAGTCAGCGAGGTCAACGAGCCGATACGGTGTAACGTTGTTGTTGTTTTCCAACAGAGCAATGGGTGCCGGTGATCCTCTGTCTGTGTCTGCAGAGGTGCAGATAAACTCACAGGTCTTGGTGCTGCAGCAGAGTGGGAGGGCAGCGGTGTTTGTGTCAAAGCCTAATTCCTTCCACAAAAGCCTCAGTTTTTTGGGGTGGGGGGAGTCGATCTTAAATGTTCTTTACTTCTAAAGGACAAGAGGTTCTGTTGCGAGGGGGAGGAGTAAGACCTATATTTCCGGCCCGGATCGCCTCCTTCTGTAATTGAAAGCAGCCGTCTACATGAGCCGGACTCTGCGGGGAGGCTCTGCGGGATGCGCTCGCACATGTACACACATACACACCTCCCTTTGTCTCCGCAGCTTTCCCTCATGTGGACCGACGTGCGAGACAGGCGAGAGGGGAGGGGAGGCTGACTGTGTGTTCTCCTCGTCTCGGCGCAAGAGTTTATATTGTTCCTGAAACATGTAAGGGGGGCCACGCAGAGCTCATGCCATAACATTTCAATCCCAAGTCGTGGATTGTTTGAGTCTGCCTACACATGTAATCCGCTGAGAAATGCCCGACAACCCCAAACACTGAAATCATGAGCACAAAGGTGAGGGTGAGGTGGGGATAATTGGAGCAGCCTGAATTTACCCTGAGCCATGTGCATTGTGTTTTAAACTTTTGGGCTCCGCTGTTTCTTTGTAAGTTTATGTAAAACGTTTATTTTTCCGGTGTGATTATAATCTCTCGGATTTCCTGCAGCGGATTACGGCATCTGCAGCTATGTCAAGCGGAGCTGTTCAAGGGGAGTACGGCTCTATTGCCTCAGCTGTGTGCTGCAGGTGCTATTTTATAGCTTCATTCAGTGTAGCACTTGGCATAGCTGGGGCACTGAAAGGAAAGACATGCTTCCTGGTGGCTAATGAGGTTCTGAACCCAGCCTCTTATTTGTTTTAAAAGCACCTGGGCCAACCAGGGCAAAGCCTGCCTGGACAATGGAATCAGTCTAGCGTGTCCACAAAAAGTCTTCCCATTCAAAACATCCCAGAACCTCAGGACACAAACTCCTACACTCTGTAGAAATGAAGGGGAGACAGAACGAGAGCTGAGACAGCCCATTCTCTTCTCACAAAGGGATCTATTGTTTCTCTTTACATGCCTCAAGTCCCCAACCCTGCAGATTAAAACTGCATAAGGAAACAATGGAAAAGGAGCACAACGTCGCGAGGACGCAGCAAGCGTGCAGTTTGAATTTTGAGAAATGCAGCACAGGCGCGAGCTGCTGCACTCAAGGTTGATTTCGACATTTCTTTTCTCCCCGGGAAGATTTGACAAATTGACAAATGGATGGAAAACAGCACACGATGGAATAAGCTACACACTGACCTGTGCACACTTACACGTTTTTAATTGTCATATTACAACCACGAACTTTATTGCACATTTTGGGATTGTTTATTGCAGAACACAAGGTAGCATTTAGAGGGAAACTGATGCATGGCTCTTTGGGACAAATAGAAGTCTAAAATGTGTGTGTTTTTTTTTTTTTTTGCATTTGTATTCGTCCTCCTCTTATTCTGCTACCCCTAAATAAAATACAACACTTCTCATAGCCTTCAGAAGTCACCGGCAGAAAAGCTGTGTGTAATTTTGTCCCAGCATAAATGCAGCATACAGCCAGTGAAGACCTCAGAGGTTTGTTAAATCAGAATCAGATTTATGTCACTTCATTTGCAAATTGGCTTCATTTTACAGAGGGAGGGTATGTTTGCATTTTACTGCTATTTATCAGGGATATGCAATCTTCCAAATCTAATAATCATGTTTTAAACTTTAAAGAATTTTTTTTGTTTGTTTGTTTTTGTCTTTTGTCACAGATCCAGGGAACCTGGCTGTAGCTCAAGAGGCAGTCAGGAGAGCCTCCGCACTACGCCGTCCGCCAGCACGCACAGGAGAGGCACTCTCAAGTAAGAGCTGTGAACATGTTCCTATTCCTGCATAAAAACAAGATGACAGAGAGATGCATCAACGCCTGCATCCTGCAGCTGAAGAAACATACTTTCTGGCTTTCAGGTTGTCTGAACTGCAGTCGAATCACAGCTTTGAGTGAAAAGCTCAACTCATTGGAGGCCAAGGTGAAAGCCGTATCTGAATCACTGGGCAAGATCACAGGCCTTTTTTTATTAAAAGATATTATCAAACGACCTGTTTTTTTTCTTTTTTTTCTACTGTCCCAGGTGCAGCTGCTCACAGCGCCGGGCAGCACGTCACATCGCCACCTACAAAGCAAAGGAGAAACGTCTCCAGAGACCTCGCTGCTGATGGGGGCCGTGTCTGCGCAGGGAGCCCCTGGTGAGCAGGGCCCTGCAGGTAACCCATGGCGTTGTGTGATGATGAATATGTACATTTTACTTTATTTAGAATCAAGCAGATCATTTTTGTTTTTTACTTTATCAGAAAAACAGCCCTGCTTTCCATTCTTTCAAGCTATTATGATCATTGCTTTTGCTCGAGGTTATTTCCTCACATCCTTTTTCCTGTGCTTTTAACACTTATTTCCGTTCACAAAAGCAAGATCAGGCATGTAACACGATTAGCCCAGCACATCAAAAACCACATGGTCTGAAAAACCGTTAGGTATTGTTTAGTCTAACTAGTTTATTAGCACAGATTTTATTTACATGAAATTAGACCATTAGGGTGGAAGTGGGTGTGTTGCAATCTGCTGCTTTGAGCACAATTACACACTTTTTTTCTGTGTGTTTTTCCAGCAAATGCTTTTGTTTTTGTTGGAGAAAATAGTTTCGACAATGTGGAAGCATAAAACTGCAGCGGCGTGAGGATATTGGTTGGCCCAGTAGCAGAAGTTTCTTTCTGAAACTCAAAAGATGATTGTGATTGTGTTTAATTAAAAGCTTAACTATGTTTCTGCATGCCAGAAGGTTTACACAGTCGTATCAGACCAACCTCCAGCGGCTCTATGGAGATGCAGCGTATCCGTTCATAAGTGTATTGCTAAGTATGTCACACGTTAACACAAAGCAAAGCACACATGTGAAGTAGAAGGAAAATTTAAAGTTTTTTTTTTTTAAAAACTAACAAATGCAAATCCATAAGATGTGATTAGCATTTTTATTCAGCCCCCTTTACTCTGATGTCCCTAAACAAAATCCACTCAAAGCAATCGTTTGGGCTTGAGATTCCCCTGTCAGCATACAGCCGAGCTACAGTGAATTGCTTTACATCAAAGCAGATTCATTTGTTAGAATGGTATAGTCAAAGTACAAGCATAAGTAAATATAAATGGAGTTTCAAAGACATTTTCCAACAATTTCATTCTCTAGATTATGGCTGCTCAACATCAGTGTTCAATAATAACATCACAAACAACTGCTTAGATTGAAGGTTGATCAAAGCTGTCCTTTGATCAACCTTTTTTTTTTATCCACTTTGTAATATTCACACAGCAGAAGCTGCCCTCACCTGACACAGATTATAATTCCCAAGATACTAATGGTCACAGAGGGAGTTGGAAGCATAATTGAGAAAGAGAAATATCGGCAATGCATTATTTATATTGTCCAGCTCAGCTCTAGATGTGAATAGTCGGTAGAGACTTGCTGCTGTAATTGAACCAGAAGCCGGTTCTAGAAAGTATCAAAACAAGGGGGCTGAACAGGAAAGCATGCTACACTTTTCAGATTTTTGTTTGAAACCAAAATGAAACATCTAATATTTCCCTTCACATTTATGCTCTGCTTTGTTTTAGTGGATCACGTGAAATCTCAGCAACACAGACTGAAATTTGTACTAGTTTCTTCTAGAAGAAAAATGAGGAAATAGTCGATGATTTGCTGAGTTTTGTTTGGTGATATGAATTTATTCATCTGCCTTACAAGTTGAAAGAGCTCAAAAAAGCTTTATGTTGGGTTTTGTTGTTGTTTTAAAGAGCCTTTGTTATAAATCATAATTTAACCTAACGTTTGGTAATGTTAGTCATCCAGTCAGAAACTACAAAATGTAAGTTTCTGTAAACAACAGGCTTATTTGGCATTTTTTTAAATCAGCATTTTAATAATACACCATCATAAGACCAATGCTACTCTACAGACATCTGTTGCTTTCAGAGGAAAGCTGTTACTTGGACAGAAATGGACTTAATGCCTCCAAGGATTTTACACTTCATCATCTCCAGGTGGCTCGAGTTCAGTTTTTTTTTTCACATACATGAACCTCCAAATGAAGGCATCTCCCTGTTTTCCTTCAGGTCCTCAGGGTGAAAAGGGCAGAGATGGACTTCCTGGCAGAGACGGTGAGTTGTAATTGCAGTTGCGTTTCAGCTGACGTCATTCAGGATGTAAACCTGTGAGGGGATTCGTGATTACTCCTGATTGTTTCTTTACTCGCAGGAAAGCCAGGATCTCAAGGGCTGCCAGGTCCCAGTGGGCCTCCGGGGGATGTGGGAGCGAAGGGCCCGTCTGGAGCTCCTGGATCGAAGGGACTGCCAGGACCAGCAGGTAACGGAGGACCCAAAGGTAGTCGGACATCATCTGAGATCAACCAGTTGATCATTAAGCACATTGAGCTCTCTGTGTGCCCTACACAAAAACTCTTTCTTTTCTTTTTTTTTCTGCAGAGCAGTTGTTTCGACCTCGTGTTATTGTCGGTGCAACTAGATGACTGAATGGATTAGTCCTGACCACAAAGCAGCAGAAACAATAGATGATAAATCTGACTTGTGATGTTCAGCTCCAGAATGTTTGTTACAGAAATGGTTTTGGTCTTTGGTCAGCTTGAAGAGCCACCAGTACTGAAAGCTGCAACATTCCAGCGGCCTCTGAGGTCTGCTAGCTGTTCAGGGAATTTACACTTTGTTGGTTTGCATCTAAAGTTATTTGTTTCTAAAAGTACTGCTAAAAGTTTTTACGTACTGCGTACAGTGCCTCGCAAAAGGACATAACCCCTTGACATATTTCTTGTTTTTTTTGTTTGTTTTTTTTTACAGCAACCACAAACTGCAATGTGTACAAGTGGCTTTTTCTGCAACCAACACCACACAGACTAGTGCATAATTGAGAAGTGGAAGGATAATGACCTTATTTTAAGCATTTTTTGCAAATTAAAACATGTAGCCTGCATGGATTTAACACTATTGAATTTCTATCTTTTAGAACCAGTGTAATTACAACTGCAGATCATAAGGGAATGTCTCTACCAGCTTTGCACATCTCAAGAAGATGTTTCTGTCTTTCTTTATTTGCCCGCTAGTTCAAGCTCAGTCAGATTAGATAAAGAACATTTGTGAACTACACTTTGCTTTAGTTGGATTTAGGTCTAGACTTTGACTGGGTCATTTTAACATATTGTGCCAAAAAGTTTAACTTTTCTCTCATCTGGCCGGATTGCCATCTTCCACCGTTTGCTCTACATAGCTTGTGGCAAATAACAAACACTTTTTTTTTTTTAAATGACTTTCATGTTACCAATTTTCCGATATGCCAGATTTGTGGAGTTCACTCCTAATAGTTCTGGGTGCTAGATCAGATACCATGGACCATGATTGTTTCTCTGTGTAGCGTTATTCTTACATAGCTGTCAGCTTCCACGTCTTACTAAGCTTGTAGTTGCACCATCTTTCTTGTTTGAATGATATTTTGAATGGTAAAAGATTTTAACCACTGCTTTAAGTTTTTAAAACCTTCTTTGAATTTTTCAAAATTGCATGCCTTACTTTTCTGGTGTTTCTGTCATTTGTGTGCTGTTGTCCGGCTGTATTTGTTGCTGTGAAGGGGGCTGAAAACAAAACCACACAGGCTTTCTTGTAAAATATTGAAAAAGCATTTTTCAATTTCCTTCCACTTCACAACTATGCACTTCTTTATGTTGGTCAAACACATAACCCCAACTCCTCCCACCAAAATACTTTGAAGTTGCGTCATTACGACATGGAGACGTATGACAAAATTTAGGGGATTCAATACTTTTGTGAGGCACGACACACACACACACACACACACACACACACACACACACACACACACACACACATACGTCTGCGTCCTGCTGTTCATTGTCATCAGCCTGGAGCCGAGCCAAATCATCAATCTCTCCTTTAAACCCAGATCTCACTACTCCTTGTGGACAAATAACAAATGACCTGTTGAGAAAAATTTAGTCTACCTTTAGCTGCAACTGTAAAGACTAAAGTTAATGGTGGTCTAAGTTGTGCCACAACATCTGCTCTTGCTATCGACTGCTACCCCTCTGCTTTGGATCACGGAGGGAGTGTTTCTCCTTTCAGGCTAACATATGAACCCTTCTTTGCGTTGGCTGCTAGGTGAAAGTGAGATTTAGAGCGAAACCTGAACTACAAACTCACTTTCTGAGTAGCTCCATGTGACTTCAATCTGAAGTAAGCATGAGCTGTACGTATACAAATCCCAGCTCCATTATGATTTCCATATGCCTGCTGTGTTATTGTTTTTTCTGTCTCCATTACTTCATGGGGATCCGAAAGGTTTTTGGTTTTTTTTGTCTTTCGTTTAAAGTAAAAGATAAACACAGGGGTAAAATGCGACCAGTGTAATGTATAAATTACTAAAGTAGAAGAGAAAAGTGAAATTTGAGTTGTAAATATGTTATCATATTTTGTCACAGCATCCCCCAGAACTAGCAGGGGACTGAAACTGCACAGGAAAAACTTCAACCGTTTCCCTGATGTGTTGCATTATCTTTGAAGGGATGCTTTGGGGTATTTACGTAAACCACTGTCCTGTATAGATGACTTAATATCTCAGAGAAGCGGCCAAAATGCTGGGAGATTTTCTTCTGTATCAAGGTTTACAGAAACAAGTCGCAAAGTGTAAAAAGTCAAAGTTGTAATAACAATGCAAGGCACTTCAGTGATTACTGGACTTTAGTTGACAGTTGCCTCAGAGTTGACGAGATGGAAGGACCGAGGTGATGGCCTGAATGAGGTCAGATGATGTGGTGGTGCTTTTTCCAGCTTCAAATTAGCGACTGAAGTGAGTGAGAGGGCGCTCTCTGGTCTGGACGCTTGTTTGAAACCTGCTAAAGGCTGCTGTGAACTGGACTCCTCTGCACTTTTCATTTAGGAATCCCATATTCCCCCAGATTCCTCTGCTCAGAGCTTTCAGTCTTATATGCCTATTCGAGCATTGAAGTTGCTATGAAATTGTGGCTTATAGGTTTTCAGTGGACAAGCTTTATATTGTGGAGCAACATCCGTGTGTTCACTCTGAACAGCTGATGGTACAGGGAAGATTTCACTTGCAGGAAGACTTGACTTTAACTCTGTTTATTTGAACTGAGGTTCCACCAAGTTGTTCGCACAGATTCCTCCTGTTAATTAGAGTAACAAACTTAATCAATTCACACTGTGCCCTTTATTCCCCCGAAGCCCAGAACTTTACTCCATATGTGCACGTGTAGTCGCATATCAGCTAGACACCATCAAGTTGTATCAACACCTTGGCTAATATTTTCCCTCTCTGCTCTTTGTCATAGTTTTTCCTCCCTTCGCCAGTCATTCATCATCAGCCTGCAATGCAACATGCCTCTGAGCAAAGGAGATCAAGATTGAGTCCTACCATGACCATGTTCCTTGTCACTAATTTATCACCTTCTGTCCCTTCTTGTAGGACCCCGCGGCCCACCTGGACACCCGGGGGAGAGAGGTCTGCCAGGGCTGCCCGGGCCGCCTGGGCCTCCGGGCCCACCATCGCCAGCCGGCGCCCGCATCCCAGAACCCGACCACAGTAAGTAACCGCTTCCAGGGTTGGCTTTTATGTGATGTTTGTTTTCTGAAATTAGCTTCATGCCAGACGAAACTCAGTCCACAAATTATTTTGCCAAAGGTCTCAAGTTTTGTCGACATGGGGATGTGTGTGTTTTTTTTTTTTTTTGTTTTTTCGTGGCAAAAATGAAACTATTACATTCTTGTTGGTCAGAAGGGGTTTTGGCTAGGGAACTGCAGCATGGACGCTGTTTGTGCTCAGTTTCCTTATTGAATCAGGAACAAGGACCTTAAATGAGGCAAATAAGCCCTTGCAGCACTTTAGATGCTGTTCTGGGTTCCTTTGTGGCCTCTGAATGAGTTATTAATGTCGTCTTATAAGACCCTTTTTTCAGCTAGTCACTCCTGGAAAGGTTGATAACTGTTCCATGTCATCTCCATTATTTAAATCGGCTCTGATTGAAATATACTGTAGCCCCAAAGCTTTAGAAATTTGCTTTGTCGTCCTGCCCAGACTGTAAGATCACAAAAACCTTTTTTTTTATTATTATTTTTTATTGTATTTACTCTGGTTGTCTTTTTCTAGTCTCAAAATTAGTTTGAAGAAGAAGAGGGGCATCATTTTCACAGCTGTGTTTCCAATACACAACTCATTGAAAATAATGATACCATTATAATCTTACCCTTTGACTCCATGCATGTCGGGCACAACAGCAGCAAAGCACATTCTCTCTGTTTCTGGTGCATTTGAGTTTGTGTGTTATGCAAACAGGCCAGGCATAGTTACTGTAACATCTTGGGTTGTTTTCCGCTCAGATGAAGGTAGACATGATGTCGTGTTAATGGGGGACATTATCATGAGGACAAATGCAAAGTTTGTTTTACAAAAACTGGATTTTCAGGTGAATATCATCTGACAACCTTTAAGTTGACATGCACCTAATCAATATTCTGTTTATATGCATAAAATAAGTTTGTGTGGATAGGGCACCAAAACTAACTATAACCCAGGGTACTACGTCCTCCTAAATCCGGCCCTGATTAGAATCAAAAACACAGATTTACCTTGCTTCCAAGCAGCCAAGCTTTCTTGTAATCTTTTACAGCTACTTCCCCGGGCTTTCTGCAGGGTTTTCAAAACCTTTTTGCTAATTTCCAGTCCTGTTCTGCTTGCCATAAACTTCGTTAGATGCTCTTTAAAAAGATGAGATAAACTGCAGAAGGAGAGGAAGAAATAGGATGTGGCGTACTTAAAAAGTATTTACAACACATATGTTTAACAGTAATAACATCAATGCGGTTTGTTCTAAAAAAATATGTTTTTTAAAAATCCAGGAAATATTTGAAATGGCACCAGAGAGTCAGTTTTGTTTGAATGATTCACTGGGCGTGATTGATTCTTGTGATCAAGGTCCTTCCAAAACTGGCATGAAATAACTACAGTTTTACAGAAGGGTTGTGGAAAACCTGCCTACACTAGAGCTCATCACTGTGGGATTTTCCTTAACGCCCACTTATGACCCCTTTACACACATAAATATGTCTCACTGTTTTGCATATTGAGGCATTTCGTTAAGTCGCCATTGCTGTTGAGCAAAGCAGTTCTGAGTTGGCTTCTAGATTCAAAGTGTAGAAGGTGTACAATAAGTCTAAACTTTCTAAAAGAAACAATGGCACCGCATCAGTGCACTGTTAACCCAATAAATAAAACACAACACGTCGTCTTCTTTGTTCGTTTGCTGACCTCGTGTGACTTAATGTGTGCTAAATTGGCCGTCCTATTAACGGTGGATTTGACTCTGTTTGGATAAGCATCCTCAAGCTCCCTGATGGCAGACTAAGAATTGAGATGACTGCAGCAAGTTGTACCATTTTGGTTCCACATCCACTCCTGAATGATGTAAAAGCACCCAAGGCCTGGTATATAATGTGAAGGGATTAAGCCATAATAGGGGTTTTGCGGTTTGTGTGATTTTTTTTTTTACATGACCATGATGAAAGTGCCTTAAGAGACTCAAACAGGGTGACAAAAGCATTGGTAAAAGGAGAATCTGACTAGGCCCCACTTAACCAAAAATACTAGGAAGGATGATTAAAGAAATGAATAAACATATCCGTATCAGAGAAGGATGAAGGTTTTTTTATTAGGTTCAGGCAATGAAAGCTTTAATCGTCATTAACACAAATCTTTAGTTAGATTTTTCATAAGCAAAGTGGTGCAGTTTTATTGAATGTTAACCTTACATTCAGAACTCTCTTTACAAAAATGCAGAAGTTGTACCAAAACATGAAGATTGGTGTTAATCCTTTAGCTGCTGCCTGCTTCCTCTGACGTTGTTCCGCTACCAGAAGAGAAAATCACAATCAAATAGTGTTTTACCAGATACAAAAATCTGCAAAACTAGTGCAGATTTCCTATTCTGAGATGAGAACCTGTCCACAGCCGACGTCACTGAACGGTTTCCAGATGTAGGCCGTCCAGACAGCTGAGGGAGGGGAGCCGGGAGACGGATGGGCTCTTTCAAGGTCAACACATGGGTGGGTTTTAACATTTGGGTCCGGTGGTAAAACAAAGTATGCAACACACAGATTTGTAAGCTCTGGGTTCCGCTGTGGAGAGCCGCGGGGGCGCTGGGGTGGGCATGATGATTTCCAAACTGTGGGCTATTTCTTTCACATCAAAGTAACGGTGGGGGCGGGTCTGCGCCGAGCTTCCTTTGGAAAACACGGGCTTGTTTGGCCACTGGATGTGCATCAGCAGCAGAGAAGATGACTGTGGGAATATGTCAGTGTTAGAAGTGTCTGCTTGTTTAATCCATCTAACTAAGCCTCGCCATGTTGTAAATGGGGGGGAGGGGGGTGGAAGAGAGGTGTCACCTCTTCCCCTGATCCCTTAGTGGTGTCTGCACCTCAGGCAGAGGGAGGATGTTTATGGCTGTCAGCCGTCCTCATCATTTTCTTCTTCCTCTTCCTCTGTCCTTTCAGTATCTGTGAGGTCTCAGGCCTGTGATTGGATCTGTGCTTCCTGTTAGGATAAAATGACCCAGCAGCCACACACTTCCTTCATCACACACATGTTTACCACCCTTTTCCTCTTGCTCAAATGCTGTGAGTGCATGTGGTTTGACTGAGTGAATTCCACATAAAATATATGGAGACCTTTAAACATAACGTGTCTAAACTTGACTAAACTTTAATTGCCATCCAACCTGGATTTAATGATGCTTTTGATGGCAGTTTAGTTCAGCACCCAGTCTTGCTGAGCTCTGCATGAAATTTCAGGTTTTTTGTTTTTTTTTTTGAAAATACTGCCCTCTAGAGGTCATATCAAGTTGTCAAAGCGACGTTTCACTGAAAACTCACAGAAGTTTCTAAAGTCACATTAAACTGTTTCTGTTATTTTTACAGTATATTTACTAAACAGCCCAGAAAGGATATCTACAAAAAAAAAAAAAATAGAAGAATCACTCTGCAATTTTTTTCTCTTAAATTTGCATGTAAAAAATTATCAACTTGATTCTTGTGGCCAGTCACCTATAGCTGTTAGCAGTTGCAACTTGCTAACAGCTAGTTAGCAAGTTGCTAACTATGACATATGACAAACTAAGTCATATGACAAACTAAGTCATATCTACGGCGGAATGCAGAAATTTCAGATGAAGCTATATAATCAGAGGTCATATCCACAAGATTCCCTAAAATGTTGAATAAAAACCACAAAGTGTCCATCGCATTTGTTTTGCAGATGTCTCTAGAGCACAATCAAGTCCATCTGTGTAATTTAATAAATCCAGCCATTCTGTGAAGCTCTCAGGTATTTGTTTGAGAGCATTATCAACAGTACAACCAACAGGTCAGGAATGAAGTTGTGGAAATGTTTATTAGGGTTAGGGTATAAAAAAAATCCAAGCTTTGACAATGGAAGGAGTGTAGAACAATTGCAAGCTTACCAAGACATGGGTGTTCATGTAAATGAATCTATTCGAAGTATAAATGTATATTTTTGCCTTTATGGAACATGCAAACGCGGCACTGTTCCCACAAAGAAGCATGGTGCCGGCTGTATCACGCTGCAAGAATAATTTTGTTATTTTGATAGGTATAGCGAAGCTTGTCGGATTGTAATGACAAGAAGGAGCTAAATACAGGACAATAGTGCAAGAAACTTGTTAGAGGCTGTGAAAGACTTGATATTGAGGAAGAAATTCATACTTCAATAGGCCCTAAACATACTGCCAGAGCAACAATAAAATGTCTTACATCAAAGCACAAATACATGTTGGGCTGGGAGACAGAGGGAGTCAATAACATCACTACTGGACAATTTTGTTCCTTTTGTCAGAAACTCCACGATTCATTGATTGTCTTTCATCCCCAGATAGCGGAAAAGATCCCTTCTTCACCAACACTTTCCACGACTCCAGAGGTTTGCCTGTTCCCGGACCTCAGGGTCCTCCCGGGCCTGTTGGTGAGCCTTTATTTACAGGATGTTTATGTGGTTTGCTGGAAAACATCTGCGTGCACATTCAAACATCCTATAATTGAAAATACCTCTGCATGCAAAGCTCTTACAGTATACATTTTAGCCAACTTTCACTGTCGGTCATTGACGTCTGAGAAGGTTGAGTTCATGAAACTCAAAGGTTTCCTGCAAACGGGGGGGTGAAATACAAACATGTCAGATTGAGCTTTGCCGTCTTCACCAGACAGAAACAAAGACTCCATGCTTCTACACACAGGTCCCCCAGGTCCCAGAGGCCCAGTAGGACCTCCTGGCCCATCAGGACAGAACGTAAGCTAACTTGCATGCAACATATTTATCACTTGCACTTAGCACTGTCTGACTTACTGCTATGCAAGTTTATACGTATAACCATACGTATATATAATCGTATTTAAAATGACATGTCATCTTGAATGCATTCTGACTACAGGGGACACCTGGAACACCTGGGGCACCAGGGCCGGTGGGGCCAAAAGGAGATCGTGGGGAAAGGGTGAGTATTTTACATAAGATATACCTTCATCAAGCCAAGAAGCAAATCTGTAAGGTTCTTACTTTCTGTTCTGTGACATAAACTACCAAGCTATGTTGAATGAAACAAAGAGGATATGGAGCAACTCTGATGGACATTGATCTTACAGATGAACGGTAACGTTGACCGTTCAGCCAACTTATTTACAAACTCTCTTAAGGACATCGAAGTCGATGTTTTGGGGAGGCCAATCACAGAACCCTATTTTCAGTGAAGTGTAAGATTTGTGGGCAGAGTAAAAATGGTGTGGGAGAACGAGTTGATCAACAAAGCTGACTCGGTTTTTCTGGAGGAATGGACCAAAACTCCAGTAAACTGTAGTGACAAGCTTATAGAAAGATACTCAAAACATTTGACCCAAGCCATGCAGCTTAAAAGCCAATTATAGAAAATGGTATGTAAAC
Organism: Poecilia latipinna; assembly: GCF_001443285.1. Taxonomy (NCBI): domain Eukaryota; kingdom Metazoa; phylum Chordata; class Actinopteri; order Cyprinodontiformes; family Poeciliidae; genus Poecilia; species Poecilia latipinna. The sequence goes on along the minus strand of NW_015112695.1, from coordinate 85,053 downwards.
GTCTGAATGTGAACAAAATAATCCCCCTGCCTATTATTCTAGCATAAAACAAATAGAAATCACTTTGGTAATCCTAACTAACCTAAAAAATATATATATATATATAGTTTTTTTGATTTAATGTCAAAAAGTGTGAAAAGTGGAGTATGTGTCTTTTTATTTTTTTTTTATGATTGACCTTAAAAGACATAAAACAGTTTAATTTTGACGAATCCTTTTGTTTATTTCTAGTTAAGCTGATGACACTCTAACACAACTACCTTGTATTTTGTTTTTTAGGGTCCTCTTGGTTATCCAGGAGAAAGAGGCTTCAGAGGTGACCCAGTAAGTCACCTCTACTCTGCTTTGTAGGTTTTGGAGGGAAGCATCAACATGACATATTGGTTATGCTGTGGTAAACCACCCTGGGCAGCAGCAATAAACGCACACAATGCACAAGAAGCACAGTTAATAAACTGAATGTTTTTTTTTCTTTTTTTGTGTGGCTCTAAACTTCTCAACAGCTTCGAGTTTTAAAGCGAAACCTATTCTCCTCTCTTCTCAGGGAGCGCCAGGTCCCAAAGGAGAGCCAGGGGAGAAAGGCTTGCCGGTAAGATTGTAGTTGATTGTAGCTCACTGGGTAACACAAAGAAAAATTCAGAAAGCTTTCAACATAATTTTGATTTTGTTTTCTTCTTGAGCATCAAAAATATTTTCTGTGTCTAACTCTAAGTTTTCTTTGACATCTTTCTCATTTTACAAGAACAATCCAAATGTAAGATACCTTTATTTAGCCATCACATCTTTGAATTGCAGTGAATCTTTCCCAAAGAATAACCATGACCCAACATCCGAGGTTATGGTTATGATTGTTTTCCAATCATTGTGACTCTCCACGAATTGGTTTGTTCAGTTCCACCTCTTTCTATCAATCACATACATTCCTACCAATCAATAGATCGGTTTATATCTGTTTCATATTGTTTTTTTTTAAACTAGAACGTTGCCCTCTATGTGTTTGATCTGTCTGATTTGTTTGTGTAAGTGTGTTTTTGTCGGTCCTGGGGGTGTGCTCTGGACTGCTGTCCCCTCTCCTCTTGACCCTAAAGCTGTCTGACTCCCACTGCAAGCTACTGTCCCCATGACTATCATTCACAGCCACCTTTTCAGCTTCTTACTTTGGCATATGCATATGAACACCTATACCAGCACAAGAACAGCAACTCTTAACTGGTGCAAAAATCTTCATTTTGCTTTGTTCCAAATGTGCAATATTAACTCTCACCAATTTGCTTGGTTTTCTATGCAGGAATCTCAGTGAAATAAATGAGATGTATATGCCAAATGTCTCCATTGTGTGTCAGTAGTTGGGTTTTTAAGGTGTTGTGCTCCGATATGGGTGGAGTGGATACAGCTATCCCTTTTCTTCCACTGTATTGCCTTGCATGAAAAGCACAATGCTGCACAAACTCTTTCTTCTAGCTTTTAAAATAAACTAGTTAACGTATTTAGTATGTAAACTAATACTGTACAACTAAAAAGGAAAATGGCAAAGTTGATATTTTATTTGGAGAACTTGGTGTCGATAACAAAAAGTTAGCGGCAAATGGTCACTCACTAATGTGCTAGCATCAGTGACATGAGCTTTGATGCAGTTGTTTTTAGCTGTTATTTTTTTGGCTCATTTAATTTGTTCATTTATTCCTTAGAGCCCAACTTTAACAGTTTAGTTGTAGGTTTACAGCTAAAGCACAATACAGTTCTTTCGATTTGATCGTTTCTTCTTTTTTAAAGATGTGCTGTACGGTGCCTGGGAGAAGAATTTGTCACACACAAACCTGTGAACAGCATTTCCTTTAGGTATTGCCACTGATTGGCAAATACTTGAACTGAGAAGCAAGGAGCTCATTAATCAGAGAAGCAGCCAAGAGAGTCATAATAACTCTAGACGAGCTAGATTCACAGTTTAAGTGGGTATTGTCTTCAATCTGACAGGGACGCTGGTCAGAGATAGTGGGAAAATGGGAAGGTCCACAAACAGGTCAGTCCTACAAGAACTCTTGTTAAAATCAGCAAACGGCTTGAGACAAGGGGTTGGGAAGGTGATTCACCTTCCAACAACTACCCTAAACATACTGCCAGAGCTACATGGGAATATTTTAGATCAAGGCATAGTCATGTGTTAGAACAACTCAACTGCATTCCAGATCTAGATCTAATAGAGAATTTGTGGCAAGCCTTAAAATAGGTATTCATAGACAGTTACCATCTAATTTTTAGCTACTTTGCAAAGAAGAAAGAGTAGTCCCAATGTGCACAGCTGACGTTGACAAATCCCGAAAGGCTTGCAGCTGTCATGCAGTGAAAGATGGTTCAGTATTGACTGAAGACTTTTTCAGTAGTCTAGATAGAGTCCAGGTCCTTGAAAGGAAAGTGCAATGAAATTGGGACCCGTTTGAAGGTTTTACACAGGATGGTTAGCTTTTTATGCCATTAATAACATAAGAAACAAATGTATCATTTTTCGGATCGAGGTTTCTTTGGCAGTATTAAATGAATAGAATAAAATATGGCCTCTATTTATCTAGTGCCTGCAGGAGACGTCAGAAATTTACAAAAGACTATCAATCTCTTCCCCTGGGAGCTGTAAATGTTGACATATGTCTGCACACAGTCTATAATGTGCAGACATTTCAATTACTGTCCAAGAACTTGACTAACATACCCTTACAGAGCAATATTCTAAAGCAGCTTTGCCGTTTTCCATTGCACACAAGTCTTGGTATGTTTTTCGTTAGCATGTTTTCCTAAAGAAACCATTCTCGACCTTCAGCCATGTTTCCTTGCATGTCCCTTTGAGGATCATGACGCATAAAGCTGTCTCTGTCTGTCTTACATCTCTTGTTGTGGTACTTTTGTTACTTTTGAAGGTAAAGATCCCCTGAGGTCGCTGCCTTATCCCTTAACAAAAGACAAATCAGATGTAAGAGTAAACCTCTACTGACAGACCACTGTCAGACGACTGACAGTGGGCAACTTCTGTGTCTGCTGCATTGAGACTGAACACTGCGGAGCTAAAAATAAGCAAAGTGAATGCAGATGGCATGGTCATCTCTTCCCTGACAGTGTGACTCAGCTGTGTTATGCTGCCACGTGATACTGGTTTGTCATGTGCATGCTGATGTTTGCCTGCCCAGCATGGCAGAGAATTATAATGCTTAGCAGCATGTTTACAAAGGAAACATAGAGAGAAATATAATGAATGGATAGTCATGCTGGGCAGATACAGTATGTGGACTGTCTTAACCTTCTAACAGCTAAATTGTACTGGAAACCTGACTTGCATCTTGGCGAGCAGTCCTCTAGCTTCTGCTCTTTACCTTGACGGCTGTATCTATCTTCACAGGGGGACGGCATACATCAGATCAGAGAGGCGCTGAAGATCTTAGCCGAGAGGGTTTTAATCCTTGAGACTATGATCGGTATTCATGGTGAGTAGGAGGCCTGCGGAAGGGGCAGCTTTAGGCAGGGGTCACAGCTGCGGGTGGGCCCATGCTCCCACCATGCCTAACTGCTGGGACAGAGGGCAGGAGCAGTCACAGGCAGCCCCAGGACTTGGACAAGTCTTTTCTGCAGCCTCACAAAGTCCCCCTGTCACTGCTCTCTGATAGGACATTAGCTTGCAGATGTTCCAAGACTTGCAGGCAGACCTTGAGCTTCTGGCTCGCAGGGTGACACTGTTGGAGGCTATCATCTGGCCAGGTAATGCCGAAACACCCCACAGTCCTGCTGGCCCTCGTTTCTCAATTAGATGAAGAAAACGTAGATCAAGTGTTAGAGATGTAGGATTTATAATTGCCGTCTGTTTTTAAATGTAATGTCAAGTTGAGAGGTTATTTTGTATTCATGTTTTGATGACAGCAGATGCTAAAATTATTTTCTAAGCCTCAAAAGAAGCATTTTAAATTCTAGATCGGTTTAACATAACTTATATGTACACACACACTCAGTATATGGGTGTGCTTGTACTTTATCTTGTAAAGTATTCGTACTCCTTTAACTTTTCCACCTTTTATGATGTTACAACTATAAACTTCAAATGCATTTGTTGGGATTTTATGATAAACAAACACAAATGGGAAAATGGTACATGGGCTATAAATTTTTGTACAAATAAAAATCTAAAGTAACACCTTGCATCATCAGTCCTCATGAGGCAACGCTTTGTAGAAAAAGATTCACATCATGCAGATGGAGCGGAGAGTTTCTGCAAACATCAATCTTCAAGTCTTTCCTCATGTTCTCAGTTGAGTTTACCTATTGTTTTCTAAAACAGTTATGAGGCCTGATTAATGATATTTTTGATCTTGCATTAAATCCCAATAAAATATGCAGAAACTTGTGGCTGTAATGTGAGAAGTTTTGAAGGATATGAATAATTTTGCTGGTCCATTGGGTCTGAGAAGCAAATGAATCAGATATTTACATGGCTGATCGCAGCAGCCTCAATAAATTGGGTTGGCAGAGTTTTGAGCATTAAACGCATAACATTGATTCCTGTCACTGAGTCGTTTATTTCGCTTAGAATTAGATTTTTTTTAAGTACGGTACGTTCTTTCTTTTACACCTTGTAGAAATGCCCAATTAGATTCTTACATGTTTTGTTTCACTGTTTTGTTATTTGCTGCAAAATGATGGTGGATAATTTTAGCCTTTTTAAAAATGTAATAAATCTAGCAGAAATGCTCTTTTGTAACATTAATATTTACTTATAAATATGTTATCAGCAAGATAGCGAGTCTAAGAATATATAGAGTCTTCAATACTACATATAATTGTAACTCCTCAAACATTTTTAACAAATCAATTTAAATCCGGTTGACAGATTTGCATTTAATTAGTTGCATTCTAAATTGATTGTAGGTATAAAGTAATGCAGTCAGCTTCACTTTATCATTACAATCAGAAAAGGTTACATGTCTAATACACTCAACTGTCAATGACTTTGCAGGAATCCAAGCAACCACATAGTGACACTGGAAAGGAATAATTGCTTTGTAACAGGAAAAACTAATAAGAAATAAATGTGTTTTATTATTATTATTGTTATTATTATTATTATTATTATTATTATTATTATTATTATTATTTCAACATCTAACTTCTGTAATTTAATATTATAGAATGCAATATAATATTGTAATATTAAGAATGAATTAAGAGTTAATGGCAGTGATAGTTAATTTAGGGGTAGTACAATCTTTGGGACGAAAAACAGAGCAAATTTAGTTCATGGCAGTTCTTCAGTCTAGGAAACAAAAAAGGATGAAAAGGGAAAGTCTATCCCATTTGAAAAAAAAGAAGATGGAGGAAACAGAAATGCCAGGCTACCATGTATAGAGAGACAACCTGGTGAGAGAACATAAAGTTAAAGGGAGTCATTTTTTGCAAATATTGAATTAATTGAAATTAGCAGAGGGAAATTAGAAGAAGCCTAAACTTAGAGTGACTGATTGGGACTTTTCAAACAGATCCTTAATGTGAAAAATCCTTTAACACTTGATCAGCAATGATTTTCTCAAGAATTACGGATGAAAAAGGAACAATATTCAATTCATTCAGGCATCTTAGTCAACAACAGGTTTCTTAAGTAAAGGTTCAATTACAACTACCTTAATAACCCATGGCACATTTCTGGTTTTTTTTGCAGACAGATTAAACAAAGGGCACAGTGATCAAAGGGAAAATGTCCTCTAATAACTTGGTTGGATTAAGCTAATATTTTATAACTCAACTTGATAAAAAGAAAAAAAAAGTCCAAACACAGATCCAAGTTCTACAGATGTGTGTAATGCTAAAATTAGGAAACGTCTTAATTGTACTTTTTCAACATCAGTCGACTAAAGAGTCCGCATGGCCACACATGTTGATGGACAGGGAGGCCCCTTTCCAACCGCTGTCTTTCTTCAACAGAGCCTGATCTAGGGTCTGGGGACGGACCGTTCGGCACATCCTCCCCTAGTTTCTACAGAGATAAGCGAGCAGGTGCGTCTCCACATCGACTTGCTTCCCCTCTGTTCACCGACACCAAGGTTCGAGGAAAGTAGCACCCCTGTCCTCCACACTGACCCTGAGGATCACAGACTGGGCCTTCCCCTCCAACAGGTCTCAAACCGGCATTCAGCACATTCAGACCTTACCTGGTGCCCAGTCTGGGCTTTTATTAAATGGTTAGGAATGGGGAACACCTCAGGGAAACTCAACTGATAACTCCATGACATCCTGATTCATCTGCTACCTGAGAACTGCTTTGATTTCCCTTTCCATCCAAATGCTAAAAAAATAAAAATAAAATAAAAAAAATAAAACAACTGTAACCATGTTGAAAGAAAAGGGAAGATTTTCATCCTTGGTGGTTGTGACAGTGCGAAACAGTTCTAGACAGTAAGGGTTCATTTACAGAAATGAGAGGTAAAAATCAGTGTGAGGTTTTGCTGCTTTCATAGTTTGTCTGCAATCTGAAGAGAGTCCATTATTTAAATACTCTGAGCTTGTACAGTCTGTATTACAAAATTACATCCTCCTTCCTCTAGTATTCCTATATTTTCATCTTATTGTTTAACTCAGTGTTATGTAGTGCACTAAAAAAAGATGAAGTCATCTCTAAATGATGTGTTTTTAAATGGTGACTAGAAGTTTTCTGGTGTCTTTTATTTCCGTTTTGTGTAAGTGACTAATCAACGTTTTTTGACGCAAAATCTGCACAAACATAGGCATCTATGTTAGATGGTGCTGCAGTCTGAAAACTGAATGTGTTGAAATTAAAACAGCACTCTGCTGACTGGGATCCTAAACACACACACAGAGGAAACTGTTATTTGAACTTGAACATATTTTACCACTGTTGTGTTCTATGACTGCTTATACTGCTCTGATGAAAAACACTTTTTCATCTTATATCAAAGTTATTGTGAGACTATTTAAAATTGTAGTTTATGTTGTAAGCTGTTATGTAACCATTTTGTATTTTGATTTTTTTTTTCTTTTATTGCAAATGTACTGTGTTAAGATAATCCTGCTTAGATGATAAGTGTAATAAAAATGTTTTTATTATTTTAACATGTCACCTTTTTGAATTGGTGGTACAAAAGTATTCATTAAACACTTTTACAACTGAAAAAAAAATAAACTGACATCCACTGTCTCTGATGTGCAGATTTGGAAATAAAAAAAAACATTTTATTTGGGAACATTTCGACTTTTTGTTCACATTTTATTAAAGGTTCTTCATGTAGCCCACAGGGAAAATACAGAAGCTCAGCAAAACCCAAGCATGATGTGTGTCCAGTTTGAGTCAAAAGTGCAAACGTAACCAGTAGTGTCAACTTGTTTAGGGGCTCTGCTGTGGTGGATGGCTCTTTCCCTTAGATACCACCACAGCTTGTTCTCCAATGCTGTCTTCAATAAGCAGCGAGATGGCGCCATCTAGCTGCTTGGTTGCTGCTAATGCCACCACAGCTTTCTCAGTGGGGAAGCCCATCTTCTCCAGCTGCTGAAGCCTGGCAGGAAACAAAAACAGACATCTGCATGTAAATACAGACTTTAGGATTTAAAAAGTATTAAGTGAAAAACCAATTTATTTATAAAATACACGCCATGAGCTGCACTAACCGCAGAGATGAAACTGATGACTTTGGGACCTCTACTTTCGTGTCAGGAGCGTCCTGTAAGGAGGCCATTATCCCGGCTCGGAGCAGCTCCTCCTCCAGCACTTCTGCCTCAGACACGGCAGCAGCAGCCTGCACCTCCATCACCCAGGCAGGGGATGGAGGCTCCATCCATTGGTGGAGGTTGTAAGCTGTGGGGTCCCTCACTGGAGGAGGAGCTGCGTGATCCACAGCCATGAACTGGGGAACCGATCTAAGCAATTGACAAATTGTGAAATTTGTTTTATATGAAAATGATCAAGAATATATTTTAAAGGGATAGTTGGATGTTAAATGTAATTGACTTATAATACCTATGTGAGGTGGCAAATCTTGGCAATCTGACCCTTGCTGAAGTAGGAACATACATCCAATTAGGAATGAAAGCAAAAATGTTGGCCTCCTCCAGTTCCTGTAGCGCCCCAATGAAGGGCTGATGATCTGCATGTTAAATTAAGGAGACAGGGGATAACTTGGCAGAGAAACACAGTAACCAAAGTTTGAAAGAATTCATTATAGATTTAGTGGGGGTAACTTTCAGCCCAAATAAACCACAAAGCTATTATACATAGAGGGAACATAGAGTGTCTTAGGTCCAGAGCCTTCACCTTATCTTAAAATCTGCATCCATAAAGAAGTACACACCATCCAAAGACACAGAAAAGCCAAGCATACAGATGTAAGACCTAAAACACCATAAAGATATGCAGACTGTCCAAAATAAAGGATGGCCTCAACAAGAAACAAAATTTTAAAAAAGTGACACAGAGGAATCATAAGAGACAGAAGATGAAAAAAAGCAAACATACAAACTCAAACTAAAACTTTTGGTTTATAGGAGGTACCAGTCCTGAAAAGCATCTGCAGGAAAGGATACAGTTGTGTCCGATGCATATTGCACAGAGGTGAAGCAGCGCTGGTGTTCCAGGTAGAAGCAGCAAACCGCTGAGCAGAAAAAGCCACGGCAGGAACCAAACTGGCAAACACCTCAGCAGCCTCCTCTGTGTGGCCTGTCGACACTGAGCCGTAAATAGAGCGAGCTGAATGGCAGAGAAGCCACAGATCCGACTCGCCTCCCCTCCAACCACAAACAGCACCAGGGTGTAAATGAATGCCAGCATGGTGATTGTGATGATGGACAGGAGCAGGAAGGTCACTGACCCCCAGCGACGCTCCTGACATGATCCCAGCAGCAGCAGCAGGACCACGCTGATCAGCAACGAGGGCGAGTCATCATGACTGAGAGCATACAGAAACACATCTGAGGAGGAGAAAAAAATAAATAAAAATCCACATGCTTACTTTGCGTAAATCCGAAGCGGTGTTTTGAAGATGTAACAGCATGGTTACCTATGAACCTTGGGAAGTATCCCCCTGGGCCCACGCTCAGACTTGCCTGGATGCCCCCAGCATACATCAGCAGCATAAATGCTATCAGAGCAAATGTTACCAGGCAGAATCCAGGACGGTCCGACCCAAACAAGGACCTCACTGACAGGACACGGTCCAGCATTATTTCACATCAGATGCCCCTTCTCCACTGGCTTTCACGACATTAAACCAGGCAAACAAATATTTGATGAGGTTCATCATTGGATAATTATATCCGATGGAATTTTAAATATGCATAACCATATTATTTTTCTTGCTCCAATAGAAGACTGAGAGCTAAAGCTTATACAGGTAATTCACTGCTACATAAAACTGATAGCGATTACGAGGATTTGTTGTGGTTTTTGATGGTAGATAATTAACTATAGTTTACATTTATTACGCCACTTTATATAATAAAAGTAACGCAAGTAAAACGATTTTAGCTTCGAGACGTAAGGAATTCGAAAGGATGCAAACTTCCGCAAAATTCTTCTTCTTCTTCTTCTTCTTCTTCTTCTTCTTCTTCTTCTTCTTCATGTTTATAATTTACAACGTTTTACCGCCACCTACAGGTCATCCTGGATGCGTGCTTTCTGTTCATACAATTAGGGGTGGATAGTAGTATTTAACATAGCATATATTGTCACTGGAAGTACTTTGCATTTTTCTAACACGTATACATGTTGTAAGTTTTATGTTGAAAAAAATTGTTTGGAAAATTATTTTGCATTTTGGAATGAAGATATTTATTTGTATCAGTATTTTTTCACTTCAGTCTTTAAAATATCAGAATTAGCACCCATCTTTGTATTGTTGTCTATCTTCTGATCAGATTCTCAGTATTGTGTATTCTTTTCAGCAGACACTTTTTTATTTGTATTTGAGTAATTTCTTGGTACTTTCTTTTTTACTTGAGTAAATATTTATTGAGGGAGTGCTACTCTTCCCACCGCTGCCAATAATTAATGAAAGTAGTGACATTTTTTGTATGAAATTCCCTTATTTGAGTTGTTTGCTACACAACATTGTAGACCTAAAATATAACTTGGTTTTTGAGTGGTATGTTGCATTAACTTGTTAGTGTTTTCTGAGAATCTGCATCATTGTTAGGTGCAGTGTTTCAAAAAAAATAATTCACCATCTGAAGCTCTTCAGATTTTGTTGCGCTACAACTACACACTTCAACATCATTATTTGACATTCTCAATGATTGACCGCCACAAAATGGTGTACAACAGTGGTTAGAAAAAGATGCATGGCTTCCTTTTTTCTAACAGTAATCAAAAAAGTCTTCAAGTCTTGCTGCAGATTTTTAATTGAATTCTATGCCAGAGAAAATGGCTTTCATTGAAACTAAATAATAACAAAGACATAGGTATGAATTTTAATGTCAACATTCACTGATTTGTTTCTGGAGTGTTGGACAATCTGAAAGTTGCAGGACAGCAGCCTTTGAGGAGTTTGAAAACCCTTGATTTCTGTAGTAGATCTATCTGTATGTTGAAATTGGTTGTCCTCTTTTTTTTTTTTTTTTTCCTGGCCCAGTAGTGAACTAATGCTGGGTTAGCACCAGTTCTTCAAACTATTGGACCAGACAGGATACAAGGAACTGATTATTACTAAACTCTAGGACTAGTTAAACACTGGAACCGGTTTGATGGAAAATGTTCGACGATTATATTACTCAAGCAGAACAAGTAAGTCATTTGAATAAACAACAATAAATTAGTAAAACAGTAATAAACATTTTCAGCACTTTGGCCAAAAGTACCAGTGTGACAAATAATTAATTAATAAATAAATAAATAAATAAATAAACGACTCGATTCCAAAGCATACTTTTTTCACGACTAAAGGCTACATTCACATGATTTTCCCTCCTGGTTGCTTTTGTCGTGGCTGCATGACAATGATCTCGCGAGACTTCGTGGTTCTTTAGCGCGGTGTGGAACCTCTTCTTGCATTTGGCAGCGTTTCATCGGCTTGCACGGACTTACTAAAATGGCGTCTGCTCCCGGTGAGTGAAAAAAATCGCAACATCTTTTACATTAATTTTCCAATTGTTAAGTGAAATGGTTATGTTGATCAAGTTATCGTATGAGAACGTGTTTTGGTGAGACGAATGCGTTTACTTAGGTTTTAATTGAGTATTGTTTCACAATGACCGTTGCCTACGCAGCGTGCATGGCCTAGTTTTAGCTCCTCGAGCTATTGTAGTTGTCGAGTCGACCTTTTATTTAATACAATGGGGGTTAAACTTGACTATTATTTTTTAAGGAGCTGGTATTCTAAAACTTTTTAATAGTGCACCAAATCTGCATGTGGTAGCTAGAACCGTCGTGTAGGGTTTAGTTTGCCTGCTCGTTAGTGAGTTTTCGGTGTAGGCCTAACAACGGGACTGTGTGGATCGCGCGCGCAAACGATGTTTTTATTAGAAAGTCTAACGGTTATAACTAATCTCTTTTCTGTTTACAGATTACAGCTCGTACAACCAGAGTGGTGCTCAGCAGGGGTAAGATTTTTAAGCTAATCCAATATTTACACTATTATCTCATTGTGTTTTTATGACGTTGGTTCACAATAAATAATAGCAATTGGGACTGAGGAATGCTACCCCAGACTGAAAAAAACCTGTGTATTTACTAATGGAAGCCTTTCTTTTCTTGCATGTACATATTTTTGTGCCTATGCATTTGTTGTAATTTATTATTACTCTGTTTGAATGTAGTGCAACTTCAGGATACTAATTTCATTACTTCAAATTAATGAACCTATGCAGTACTTTTTTAATCATGGGTATACAAATGTGCTAGTAGAGGAAGCATTCGTGTGCTGCTTGCATTTGGAGAAATCTTGTTTAGATGAGTTTGTACGGTTTCTAGCTTGGATAATATATATATATATATATTTTGATTCCTCGCAGGTATGCCTCCTATGCTGCCCAGCCATCACAGAATTATGGCCAGTCAGCACAGGTAAGGTTAAAAAAAAATAAAATAAAGTCGTTGTCTATTGTAGATTGAGCTTGCCATATGCCATATGTTGTTGATTAATGGATTGTGTCCATTAATCAACAACAAAAAAAAAAAACTTCACCATGAAAGCTTAAGAGTATTGATTCTTTTTTTGTTTTGTTTTTAGCAAGGCTATAGCCAGCAGAATTATGGATCATACACTCAGCCTGCTGCAGCTGCTGCTGATAGCAGTTATACCCAGACAACCCCAGCAGCTGGAGGATATGCTCAACAACAACAACAATATGGGTCATCATATGGCCAGCAACCAGCAAGTCAGTTTTTTTTTTCTTATTGTAGTCTGTTAGGGTCCAGCTTTAAATTAATGTAGAAAAGGGTGCCTAAAAATGTTTATTGCATCATTCAATAGACAGCTTGCAGGTAATGATACTGGAAACTAAAAAATAAATAAATAAAAAGACAACTTACCAGGGCTGCATATTTAACTGTTATCATCATTCTAGGACAAGTATTATAATCACACTTCCTTTCTTGCAGCTGGTTATCCTCCTACCCAGTCTACTGCTCATGGCTATTCACAGTCAGCCCAGGGTTATGGAGCCAGTGGTTATGACGGCACTCCTGCTACTGCAGCTGCTCCAGCTGCCTCCCAGTCTTATGGGTCTCAGCCAGGGTACACTGCCCAATCTGCCTACCCTGGGTATGGTCAACAGGCTACACCTTCTGCACCACAGAGGTAAAAGTTTTATATATCTCAAACAGGGTTATCATTTTTAAAATAACGTTTTTGTTTTTTTTTTTTTTTTTTTTTTTTTTTTTTTTTGTAATTCCTTCTTTACTGACTTTTTGTATTTGCAGTGCTAACAGCCAACCAGCTAGTTACAACCAAAGCTCCTACTCCCAACCAACATCTTATGGACAGCAGCAGCCTGGATACCAGGGTCAGCAGACTGGATACAACCAGCAGCAGGGCTACCAACAACAGACCCCACCACAGCAACAGGCTCCTCCTGCTTACCCTCCTCAGGGTGCTGGTTCCTACGGGCAACCAGCAGCCAATCAATACAACCAACAAGGTGGACCACCCAGTTATAACCAGTCTGGCCCTTATAGTAAGTTTGGCTTTTTGTCTTTTCTAAAGCTGAGATGGATTGTGAATGGAACACTTTAATATGACTGCAAGCATATGTGGGCTATTTGTACTAATACAGCTGTGTTGCATATTTATAGACAACTACAGACAGGATGGCCAAGGTGGAGGTTCTGGCTATCCAGGGTCTGAACCTGGAAGGTACCCTGGAGGAGGAGGAGACAGCAGGGGCCCGGGAAGGGATGGCTTTGAACGAGGTGGAATGATGCATCGTGGGCGAGGAATGGGTCGTGGAATGGGGTAAGTGTGTTTCCTTAGCGCGTGTTCTCATTTTTATTTTGATCATAGGTGCTGTTGCCATATTGGGCAGGGCTGAGACATTCTGTGGGGAAACAACTGCATTATTCTCCAGAGATCTCACACTTTATTATTTGAGCAACTGCCCTGCTACTTTTAGGTGCCTCCATAATCCAACCCGCCCTATGAGTTGCTGAGAAGATAATTCAGGAATTTGATTCATTCAGTTCACCTAAAAGTTGCAGGGTGATGGCTTTTGAGGCCTTGAGTTGGAGACCAGGTCTAAAATAATGTGCAAAAATGATTTGCTGTCTGAAGTTGTGATGGTGGAGGCACAAAGTCATTGGTAAGCAGTTGAAATGGCTTTATTGCCATTTTAGTCCAGTTTCTCTCAGCTCTGACCTTTTTGGCTGAAGGTAAGTTGGATGTCCCTTTTCCCACAATAATTTAAAAGAGCAACCTGTGCTTAAACTTTAGGTTAATTAGCTGATTTCTAAAGACACGAATTGACTGAGTCAGAACTATTTTTTATTTATTTTATTTTATTTTTTGGGTAGGTGGGAAGTTGGAGACTGGATGGTATTTACAGGCAGCGTTTCTTCTTTTTTCTAAGATGTCTATGTTAGGGTTTTATTAGAAAAGTTTTAAACAAAATGAGTTAAGCCATCGTTTTTCTGTTTAAACTTCAGACCATGTTTTTAAGGAGTTTGGCATAAAATATTTCAAGCCAAGCATCCTGCTTTTGTGCAGTATGTTTGGTTCCTTCTTAAATGCACATTTGTGCTCATTCATACCCACTTGGTACATTGTAATGCCTTTGAGACTTTTTCTTTACAAGCTCATTGATATTTTTCGGGATCTAACACTTGAATGTTAAGTATTCAAAACCAGTAGGTTAAACTTTAAATAAGTTTAAATTGGTTATGGATAAGGGACATATAACACTTGAGGTTCTGTAAAATTATAGATTGTTAGACATAAAACAGTCAAACTACAATTAAAAACAGATGGCAGGTATAAATGGACTGTGGAGGTAAAAGGAAAAACAATAATGAGGATAATGCCAACTTGCACTGTGCCTAAAACCACTGGGAAACTGTTAAAACGAGTGAAGATGCCTGTAATGTCTAAAGACATGTTTCAAATATTGGGAACCATGACCAAAAAAAAAAAAAGACTCCACTGAGCTTTAGCCTATATTTTGGACCAGAAGCAACTGATCTCATGGCCCACAAACAAATGGTGATGAGAGCAGGGGTTTTCTCATGGGTGTTGCCTTTGGAGAAATTGGTTAAGTCTTGCTATCTGCCTTGACTTAAAGATGCTTTTCTGCAAAACATACCTAATGTGTTGCTTCAATTTGATAACCCCCAGATTGGTAATGTACTGTTTGAGGTGTGGAGCCAGAGAACCAAAGTTGGGAAGATGGGTGTGTAATGTATATTCATGGTTAGATGGAGTAGAGCTCTTATCAATTCTGAGACGTCCAGGTTGAAGCTGGCTGGAACATGACTTGAGATCAAAATATTTACACCTCTGGCAGGGTTGTTGAAAGTATTTGTTCAATTTATCAATACGTTTCTTTTTTCTGACTGGGAGTGATTAACATTTTGAACAGAGTCTCGGCTTAATTCAATATTCTGTGGAAAACAATAAGGGTGACAGGAGATCTTCAATCCTCAAAGACTTGGAGGTCACCAGCAGAGACGAATTGCCCAGATCTGGTCAGCAATCAAGGTTTTTATTTTGTCAATTAAAACTTATTGTGAAGGTTTTGAGTGATTTTTAACTTTCCATTTTTGTTGATCAAATTTAAACAATTAGCCTGATCACCTAATAAAAATCTTGGTTGAATTCAAGTCATTTTAAATCCAAATAACCTCTTTGTAGGGCTTATCTGTATTTGGCTTCATAGTGAATCTGACAATCTGCAAAGGAGTGGAAAGAGGTGTCTCGATTTATCACAGTAGACCCCAAACCGAGCAGGTACAAAAAGGAACAAAGAGGAGGCTTGATAAATGTTTCATGAAGGGGGGGCACTAATGGACAGCAAATTTTCTGTATTAACAGGTTGGACACTAAGCAGTTCTCCTTCGACTACCTCTTGGTTTGAGAAAATTGAGATTAAAATCCTAAAAAATTCAATCAAACTTAAATTGTGGCAAAAACCTTAAATCCAAATGTCAGAAATGGAGCGTTTCTTTTTCTATTTTTAATTGCAACACCTACATTGGTTCATAAGTTTCAAACATTACAGTAATTTTATTGTTTGGTCCTGATCGGGGTTCAAAGTCTCTATTTTTTTTTTTAATGGTGTTGATGTGCTCACTATTTGGCTCAAGGGTATTCTGTGTTTGGAATCGAATACTGTGGAGTGGTGGGGGAACCCAACACTGGCATTTTCAAAATAGTTTGTGTTTATACTGGTAAAGCGTATAATGGTGCAGTTTTTATGTCCACTAAAAGTTGGTGTTTTCTCCAATGTGGACTCGGAACCTAATTTCTAAAAGGTTTTCTGACAGAATTGCAAAAAAAAAAAAAAAAAAAAAATGAAACCCAATTTTCATTGAAGTTTCACAGATGACTTCTTGGGTGCAATATGTGATAGGAATGTGACAAGGATGCAAGTTTCACATGTCAAAAACTTTGGCCTGTCAGAAATACTTCAATATTGTTTCCCCATTTTAAGTTGCAATGTCCACAAAGAATGTTGGACATTGTGATGAAAATCAAAAGTAAGGAAAATATGGGTTAATTCATATAATCACAGTCAAATCATCACAAAACCATGTCTTCCTGATATCAGGCAGTCTTTGTTTTCATACTTATGAAAATGTTTTTCCTATTAAAAACAAATTTTACACAGTTAAGTAGATTTAGGTGGAACTTTACAAGCATTAAGGTCATGGCAGGCATCCCTGCTGGTTTGGTTGGACCTTTCAGTACAAGTCTCAACTTTGAGAAAAGAAGTCTGCTCAAAAAATATTGGTTGTTTTGGTTCAATAAACTTTGTTCTCTTTAGATGGATTTTCAAAAAAAACCCCAAAAAAACAAAAAACAAAACAAAAACTGAATGGTAAAAACTGAATGGTTGGATTAAGCTGTTAGGTGTTCAGGTTTGGATTAGTGAGATGTTAAAACTATTTGGGAAAATAGAGATTTTTTGTTAATATTCAAAAACACAGGTGCATTTAAATTTTTTATAAGTTCTAAAAAATAGTTTACATTTTTTTATGGGGTGTAGAGTTAATGTAGGGCTTCATCACAGTTTAGCTTTGCACAGGTGTTTGTGCTCTGGGGTGGGGGGCTACTGTGTTTTGAAATGTTTGGAATACAAATGTTATTTCTTTTCAGCGCCTTTTTAACATGCTTTGTCACATTTATACCGTACAGGTAACAGTGAGAGCCATTTAAAACCATCTTTTCTCTAAAACGTATCTGTACTCAGTACAGAGTCTCCAGCTTAAGCAGCAGGAAGGAGCTTAAACAAAGATTCGAAGTCTCCCTTTTTTTCAAGAACTGAGGATGGTGTTTTTATTTTTGTCTTGTTTCTCTAAGCATGATGGGTACAAAAGTCAATAAAGCCACCTGTTTTATTTAAATTTATCATATATTTGGTAGACTTTGTATTTGTTTTGGTATTAAAAACATGTAATTGTCTTTATTTTGGTGACTGTAATGACAATGACTCCTGTGAAATTTCAGATGCATTGCATTTTTTTTTTTTATCATTTTTTTATAACTGTAAAAGTAATTAAATTGTAACTTAATGCCGAGGTGATGGTACTGGATATGTTCCATCAATGCATCTGAAATAATTCTAGCTGTGTACATTTGTTTTAGGATTTATCACATTTTAAAAGCCAACATAAACATGTTCCTTTCTTTTTTTATTTTTGGATTATTGTATCCACTGTTTCAAACTGTCATTGGATGTTGTACCAAGCTAAGGAATGGCACATAGTTAGTATAATTTTTTCAATGAACTGTACATTTATAGTTAGATTTCTGGGAGTTAATTGAAGTTGCTGTTGGGATAGATAGAATGTTTTTATTACTCCCCCAATCAAGCCACTTTGCTCGAGCCAAGGAAGTGGCTGTAAAAGGGAAACGCCTTCATATCTCCATTTATTCCCCCATAGCAGCGCTGGAGACAGAGGTGGCTTCAGTAAGCCTGGTGGTAAGTTTCTGAGTATTACACTGGTTAACCCTTTATAAACTGTAACACTTTTTGGGTAAATATGCTTTCAACATTGATATAAATTGTGGTATGCAATTTTTTTTTCTACAAAAACACATCAAAATATTGGATTTATTTTTATTTTTTATTTTTTTTTATGCCTGAGAGACCATTTGCTCTGGGGTACTTTATATAATTCAGCCACTGGTTATGGTTTGACTATCTTTTAGATTGGTTAATAAGAAAAGTGTTTGCGGCTGCTCTGGCAAATCTGAGCTGAATCTTTTATTTTTTGAAAGATTTCACTCTGGTCTTAAAGGCTTAGAGAGTTATATATACCAAGGGGTCTGAGGTGTTCAATTTTTCAATTGAGTTTATCAATTGTGGACATTTTGTACCAGAAGGTACCATATTTTTCAACTTCCCAATACAAGTCATGCAGAAGAGTGTGGTTTATGAACTGTAGTTCTTATCAGGTGTAGTCTACTGGATTTTAGTTGCATGTACTGACTTTTTTTTCCCTCTTTGTTTACTTTTTACTCAATGGACTACAGGACCCATGGGTGGCGATGAACGTGAAATGGGTAAGTAGAATCTTCAACCTAAGAATCTGATGGTGTGTGTGTATGTATATATATATAGTACTTTTGACACTGAACAAAGGCATACCTGGTCTTGTGCAGTCATTTACAAAAAAGGACTTGTGTATTTTTTTCCTGTTTAAAATGTTTTTATTGGAAATGGAAACAATTGTGATTTATTTTTTTACCTGTAGGACGTCCAGAAGAGCAAGATGACTCTGAGAACAGCACCATTTACATCACTGGGTTGACTGAGAAGGCCAATATAGAGGAAATGGCTGAATTCTTCAAGCACGTTGGGCCAATAAGGGTAATAAAAGCTTTTAACCCTGGTTTACCTCCTAGTTCTTCAATTAACTATTACAGTTTACTTTGTCTTTTCATCAAGTCAATCGTTGGCTTTGTACACTTTCAGATCTTGCAACTGGGGTTAGAAATCCGAAGGAGACGAGCCTAAAACGCAACATTCATGTTTTTAAAACACGTTTTCTCTTGGGGAATACTCTATACTCCCACACACTGTGATTAGCACATTTTCTTTAGCCTCCAGATTCCCTGTTTCCCCCTCTCAGTTGATTGTGAGGCTAATGTGTAGATTACATAATGTGAAGATGATCTGGAGTGGGAGATGTATGGTTTTCTTGAGGGATAGTTGGAAATGCAGATGTCCTCAACAGATTGGTCCTAGAAAATTCCAGTTTCATCTCACTTCAAGTCTTTGTAGTACATTTCAACAGGCAACATTAAAAAAAAGGTCAATTTTGAAGAGATTAATAAACACGGTTTATATTTAACCACAACTGTTGGTGAAAGTAAACTGTGTGCGCTTTGCTTTAAAGATGAATCGCAGACTGGGTCAGCCTGCCATCAACATCTACACAGACAAAGACTCAGGAAAGCCTAAAGGTGATGCCACCCTGTCCTATGAGGAGCCTGTCTGTGCCAAAGCAGCTGTGGAGCATTTTGATGGTATGATTTATAGTGAAAATGTCAAAATAATAAGAAAAATCAGAAGCACTTTGTAAAGTGTACCTAGTGTCTGAGATGACAAAGTTTTATCTTAATTACAGGGAAAGAGTTTCAAGGCCGAAGACTTAAGGTGTCCATGGCGCGCCGAAAGCCCATGATGGGTGGAATGAGAGGCGGCATGCCCATGCGTGATGGCATGATGGGCCGTGGAGGTAAACTATTGCAGTTTGTCACTTAAGTCTGTAGCGTGCGTTGGATCTGATGATACGATGAAAAAATGTTGGAATTTCAGGTATGATGGGACGAGGAGGGGACCGTGGAGGCTTTGGCCCTCGGGGCGGTCCACGTGGAATGGGCAGAGGTGGACCAACAGGAGGCAACATGCAGCAAAGAGCTGGCGACTGGGAGTGTCCTAATCCGTATGTACAGCCACCTCATGCACCACTTTGCGTGTGTTTTTATAATTGTGTTTTGTAACTGTTCATTTGTATTTTTTCCACAGGGGTTGTGGAAACCAAAACTTTGCTTGGAGGATGGAGTGTAACCAGTGCAAAGCCCCCAAACCCGAGGGCTTAGGTGGTGGTCCTCCTTTCCCCCCAGGTGGTGAGAGAGGCCGAGGCGGACCTGGAATGCGTGGGGGCAGAGGTATGGATCGTGGTGGGCCAGCAGGAGTTGGAGGCCCAGGTGGACCCGGTGGTTTCCGTGGAGGTTGGGGAGGGGACCGCGGTGGATTCAGAGGACGTGGAGTAATGGACAGGGGAGGGTTCCGTGGAGCTGGGCGTGGAGGACCGCCCATGGACCGAATGGGTGGCAGAGGGGGAAGAGGAATGGGACCACCTGGGGGCAAGATGGATATGAGGTAGGGTGTTCAATTTAGGCTTGAGATTGTTTTGTTGATGTTAAAAGAATATCCAGTAAATGGGCTTTATTACCTTTTTTTTTTTCTTTCTTTTTTAGGGACCACCGCCAGGAACGCAGAGACCGACCTTATTGAAGGAGAACTTCTTGATTATTCCTGTTGTGGAATTTGATTTTTAAAAGAAGTTTTAATTTATGATTCCATATTTTGATGGTTATAGAACTGCGTTCATTCAACCTGTGCAGTTTGTCCACTCTGGTTACCTTTTTTATTTTCTTTTTTTAGTTACCGTGTTTACGTTGCATTCTGTATTGTGCATGTTTCAGTTTGATTTTAAATATCATTAGGTTTGACATTGTATCATAAATCTAATATTTTTCATTTGTTGATGTAACGGCCCCTCCTTTTCCGTAAACTTACAGTTGTATGATGATGATGATGATGATAAACTTGGGAAATAAAATTTTGCGAATTTGACCTTCTTGTTGTGGATATCCTCAGTTTTTCTAAATGAAAGCTGAAATAGACGATTCCTTTTATGGTCAAACTGAAAATAAGGATGCCAATGGTGGTCAGGTTAAATTGTAACATGGCTGTTATATCACTGCTCAAATAATTTAAGTATCAAGTCGCTTATTGGAAATCTATGCTCAGTTATAAAAAGCATCATCTACAGATGTAGAAAACTTCATGCCTGGTTTGCTGTGGGTGCAGATGGAGCCTCTATTCCTTTTCTTGTCAGTAGGTGGTGCAAAATTGACTGCAAGTCGTTGAACACTACTAGAAATGTGACTCTTACATATGCCTGTAGGCCATAAGTGTATAAATACAATTAGCCTTTTTATTTGAAAAGAGAAATTCCTTTTTTATCTTCAGGTCACAAGTTTTAAGACTGTTTACAAAGCATTCAGTCTTGAGAGAACAGTTCCTAAGAATTCAGTTTAAAGTTTTGGTTTTCTTTCCTTCCCCTTTTTACTGGCTTAACGTTTTACTATTTGTCCTTCAGATTTCAAATACTATTGAACATTTGAGGTTTGTCCTGAAAACTTTGTTCTCATTTTCTTCTATCTCATTCAAATCATTTTCTCAGAGCTCAGGAAGCTCCACCTCAGCTGACGTCTTCAAATTGTTCCCATTTGCTTTGGTCACTTCTCTCTGCTGTGCACTCCTTTTCTTCTCTGACAGAAGAGCTGATTCATCCAGGCCCAGAAAATGATCTCATCAGCCCCCTCCCACCTTTTCTGTTCCTCTGTGCTGCTCTCCCCCTCCTTGGTTTCCCTCTCTTAAACGGACGTCCCTCTTTTTAAATGAAAACAAGCCATCCTTCCTTGCGTCGACTGTGCTTTTAATTTTAGCAGGCACGGTGGAAGAGTTCACAAAAGCCTGTCCAATCAAGAGCCAGCCAAAATTTCAAAAGCGTTTTCCATTAAAAATGCAGGTGGAACAATTTGAAACTTCAGATTTTGGAAAAACTTTTAAAGCGATAAACGTATTTGTTACACCACACTCTGAGAAGACGTTTTCAGCGATATGTAGAACCAAAGCCTAAAAGCAGTGTTTGTGGCTAAAGCTTTATTTAAAAAGACATTTTATGTAAGAAATTGGTGAATCAGATTTTCTGTAAACTAATTTTCTTTAGACACATTTAAATTAACAGGGCGAGCAGGAGCATACAGCTTATTCAGTTTGAATTTTTGCGTTTGTGACCAAGAGATCTGTTAATGCACAACTGGTTCTGGGTTAGAGGTGGGCCACTTACTGGAATCATCTTATGCCAAGATTTTAATAAAACAATATTCATCAAATTTTAAGAATGAGTTGGGGTCGATCCTAACCCATTAATGACTAGAGATTTCTCATGGCGTTGTTCCTTACCTGTGCCTGTACTCTGCCTGCCACACATTTTAAAGATGAGTATTTCATTTTCCTGTACAAGAAGCAAAGCTGGCTGCTAAGAAATGTTTTTAAGCATTAAAAATAGACAATACATCAACTCTAATAACTACTGCTAAATAAAGTTTATACCATATTTTTGCTCAAATCTGTATCATAATCATTAGAAGTTACATTAATAGAACGGTTACACAAGGTTCTTAATGCAGTCTGGAGAACTATGTAATTCTTTTTTATTGAAAAACATTTTAAATTTTCATTGTCCAAATTTCTCTTTGTTTGCATTTTCCCCCCTTTCAATTTCAATAAATTTCAGTTTTTAAGTATACCAATAAACTTTGGTATTTATATAACATTAGTATTCCTACTGAAGGCTACCATTAATTTCTTAGAGCACTGACTGCTGTCACTCTAGTTATGCCTTTAACACAAGACATCAAGTCATGCTGTGTGCTACCACAATGTGCAGCAGGAGGAGAGCCATCCACTGACCTGGCTGTTCAAACAGGTAAGATTTTTTTTAAATTCTTTTTCTGAAAACACTGACTCTAAAAAATTTGACCTCAAACATCTGGGCTGCACACATCAAATTAAAATTACAAGATGTTTTATTTAAAGAGGTTTAAAGCAGCTATTCGTCTGACTAAATATTCAAAGGTGTTCATTTTGCTGAACGAGTGGTAAACGCTCCCTTCTCACTGAGACCATGGTTAGCATTTTTTAGTGGTTGCTTGTTCTTCAAAATGTAGGATATTTCCTTTGACATGTGAATTTTTCACAAATCAAGCTAGAAGAGCATGAAGTTGATCATTTGAGACCAGTGTGGTCTTCCTCGCTGTACGTTGAATTATTGTTACTGTTATATCTTAGACAGATCTGTCAGCTGCTGAAGACTGCTCTAATTACATTACTAGCAGACCTGTTCTGCTGTAAATGAATAACAAAAGTCTTATCATACCCGTGGTAGATCATGTGCTCTTATCTCTGGAAATTTTATTTTGTACTTTGTTACCAGTCTGAGTAACTTGAATATTGGAATAGATATCTCACCGGTCTCTGTCTTTTTCTATCCTAGAGTTTGAAGATATTGAAGCATCTTAAAGTAGATTGTTAATTTGTAACAAGTTAACAAACTTGTAGTCATTTTTAAAAGGTTGTTGGTACTTCTAACTCGACCATCTTTTAATCGTTGGTACAGCAATGTACAGGTTTGAGAATAGAGCTGACCTTTCAGTCGAATAATACTCATTTAGCTTTTTGTACTTTGCAACATTACGACCAAAAACATCAAGATGGTCTGTCATTGACAACGATAAAGTAGCACATCATTGTAAGGTGGAAACAAAACATATTTTCTTGTTCTTTTTTAGCAACAAAAATCTAAAAAAAAAAGATGGATATTTGTAATCAACTATAGTGTTCGTGTTGATATGTTTTCCAACCTGAGCTGTGAGTCTTTGCAGCTCCTCCAGAACTTTGGGTCTCTTGGCCAACACTCTGCTTGCAGTTAGTTTTGGTGGCTTAGCAGTTGTCCCATATTCTTTACATTTTTAGAAGAGGGATTGAACTGAACTGTGCTCAGTGAAATGTTCAAAGCTTTGGACAGTTTTATCAGCTAATTCTTCTATGGAAATCTCAATTTTATCCCTGACCTGTGTGATGCATTTGCTCTATAATGGAGGTCAGCCCTTATCAATTCAAAGAATCACTTTTTTTCCTTTTGCTACAAAATTAGATTCGGCTTGAGCGGTGAAACAAGATATATTTCTTTAACATGTATTCAATTAAATGTTAATTAAATGAGTCATTGACATCATTCAAAGCAAAATTTAAATTTTACTTAATAGAATAAGACCTGCTGAGTGAGCCCTTTCCATGAATATGAAAAATGAAGAAAACTACCTAATCCACTTTTACATTTAAAGTGGCTAACTTAGTTTGAAGCTAAAAAAAAAAATGTTAAGGGTATAAGAGTAAACGGGGTGCATACAAATCCATAGGGAACTTTTTATGTTTTTGTTTTTTTTGGTAAATTAAAAAATGATTGTTTTCTTTTCACTTCATGCATGCAGTCCGTTGTAGTTTTCGATTAAATAAAAACCTCAACAGATAACTGATCCAAAATGTTAAAAATGTATACAATTTAAGTCGGTTTATTTTATAATTTAACAATTATAAAATATGAACGCAGGAATCACATTTGCATTATGAAATAAGGGAATTCACGGTGATAGTTTCGCTATTTTCATTAACCTGAGTCATACTGTCTGGCCTGTAATCATCAGTCTTGAACATGACTGTAAATGAGTCAAATTATTTCTGTCCTGTTTTTGGTCAGCTGCTGGTTTCCTGACCCAATCCAGCCACTTTTTGTTCAGCGCTTACTTGGTGAACATAGGGTTAAAGTTTTCCTCTTCCAGCGTTTATCCCTCATAATGGGATGTGCCTCCGAGTCGCTCTGCTGGTTTAAGCCGCAGCAGGTCAACATATTCAGCGCAAGAGGCGGTGCGACATGGGCTGAGCCTATTTGCAGGGAAATGAGCTGTGGACTGTGAGCTGCTCAGTGGTCGTGATTTCTCCCGACGAGGAGCTGGTGGGCCTCCGACAGACATGGCGACACGTGGAAGTGTGTGGCCGACAGGAACCGCCGGCCGTCGGGTGGATTAACCGGGGATCGGGGTGAGCGTCGGCGGGCGTCGGCGGACTGAACCTTTTTTTTTTTTTTCGCTCCCACTCCTCGGAACCCTGCGATGCGCTCCGTAGAGGAAGCGGGTTTCGCAGACATCCGGAATACGCATCCATGCGCCACGGCAGCCCCGCATCCCGATATGCTCCTGACAACACAAAGCCTGGCTTCAATTAGCTTCAGTTCAGAACCGCACATGCAAATCGGCATGGGTGCGTCAAAACGGTCATTGCGCTTTGTTTTGTGGCTGAGGCTTCGGAGTGCAGTTCTGCAATGAGACAGTCGGGGATGATCAAGTAAGACTTTATTGATACATATTTCGACAATATGGCTGATCAGAGCAACATTCAGTCCGCCGCCTCCAAGAGCATCCGGCCCTTTAAATCCAGTGAAGAATACCTGTATGCCATGAAGGAGGACCTGGCTGAATGGCTGAAGACCCTCTACGACCTGGACGTCACTGCGGACACGTTCATGGATGCGCTGGAGACGGGCTGCGCCCTGTGTCGGCACGCCAACACCGTGAACCGCGCAGCGCAGGAATTCCAGTCGGAGAACCAGGAGGCTGCGAAGTCCATGAAGGTGCCGTCGAAGGATGTGGTCTTCCAGTCACGAAACGTGATCCCCGGCTCGTTCCTGGCGAGGGATAATGTCTCCAACTTCATCACCTGGTGCAGGCAGGAGCTCTGGATCAAGGACGTCCTCATGTTTGAGACCAACGACCTGGTGGAGAGATGCAACGAGAAGAATTTCATCCTGTGTCTCCTGGAGGTGGCGCGGCGGGGGTCCAAGTTTGGCATGCTTGCGCCCATGCTGATCCAGCTGGAGGAGGAGATCGAAGAGGAGATCCGGGATCAGGAGAGCCTGCGGGCCGAGGGAGCCGAGCAGGCCGAAGAGATGAGCTCACCGAGCAGGTGTTACAGTCGGAAGGAGAGCTGTCACAGTGTGGAGGATGAGGAGGAACCGGAGCCGGAGCCGTACGTCTGGCCGCAGAAGAGAGTTTTATGCGACATGCGAAACCTGGATGAACTGGTGAGTTGTTGATGAAAACATGAAGTTTCTCAACATTGTTGTTTTCTGTTGCTATACTCACTAAAGGTGGATTCAAGTAAGTTGGAGCATCATTGAAAACTTAAACCTGGAGATTAATTACACAGTTATATCATATTCTTGATGATTTATGGCTTTCAGCCAAAATTCAGTTTGTCAGAAAATCATTACAATGCACAAGACCAATAAAACTAACAATTTCTAAAACAAAACCAAAAAAAATGTATGTTATGACCTACACAAGCATAGGAAGATTGCCGACTCGACAGTTTTCCAGAACACAGCCACTGACGCCTTCCACGTAGAGGGCAAACCACAGAAGGTCATTGATAAAGAAGCTGGCTGCTGTATCCAAGCTTTTTTTTTATTATTTATTTATTTTTAGAGGATTTTGAGGCAAATGTGGCATTGATTCAACAGTAGATGGACAGGAAAGAGGGCAGAGAGAGAAGGAGAAGACTTGCAGAAAATGACCCAGGGTCAGGAACTGAACTGGGGACAACCGAGTTGAGGACTGAATAAGATGTGCCTGCTCTGTCACTCAGTCGTTGCATATCCAAGCATATTGGAAAATTGAGTGGAGGGAAAAATGTGTGGTAGAATAAGCCGCACAAATAACAGGTAAGCGTGTAGTGTGCAGTTTCCACGGTGGGTCATGGTTTGGGGAATCTGCTGAACAGGTCCAATGAGGCTTTATCAAGTCTGATGTGTTCCCAGCCGTTTACCAAGACATTTTAAGGAACTTCATGCTTTCCTGATCTGAACCACACAGGTAATATTTGGATTGTTGTCAGCAGGAGAATAAGAAACACCTGAGCCGACAATTGAGACAAGCTGGAGGCTGCTATGAAAGCAACCTGGGCTTCCTGAGCACCTCAGCAGAACCGCAGGCTGAGCTCCATGCCACGCCTCATTAATGCAGTAATTCATGCAAAAGGAAGCCCAACCAGGCACTGAGTGTATGTAGTGTAAACTCAGTACATGTACATGTTTGTATTGAAAAATGTTTATATATTAGGTTTTTATTTTTCTGAGAAGCTAAATGTGCTTTTATTATCAAAACAAAATCATAAGAATCAAAATAAACCAAAGTAAACACTGTAAATTCATCATTCTATGTAATGAAGCTGAAATCTATTGTCCTCCAGAAATGAAATAGCTAAAATAAACTGACTTCTCACTGATATTCTAATTTAATGAGATGCACCTGTATGTTTGCCCCCAGGCAAACTAAACGTGTCATAGCTGCTTTATGACCTGTGATGATTTCTCTGCTCACATGTAATCAACACATTTAATCTTTCCCCCAGGACATAAGAACATGCTTTCCCACAACAACTCTCCCTTTAGCCTTGGCTCAAAGTAAATATAATCCAGCGTATTTTGTTCCCGTATTTTAGCAGCTGTTGGGAATCCTGATTTCTCCCAGAGTAATTGCATACGAAATGTGTGCAAGTGTCTTTCTGAAAGTGTCTCTTCAAGTTTGTAGATTTCCTGTAGTGTGAGTGACTGTGCACATATTTTTTAAAAATTTTTTCAACTAAGCAGTCAGAAAGCCCATCACCCACAGATAATTACTCTTCCTCACGAATGACTTCTAAAAAAACAGACTTTTTGAGTCTCTTCTCAGTCAGCTTGGCTACCAAGAATAGTTAACATGACAACTGATGCGATAATTAGCACTCTGCAGCAGCCACCAAATGTTGTTTTACTCCAGCCTTTTTTGTCTTCTAATCCGTATTGAACTGGTTGATCTTTATTAGAAGTTGCTGGACCTCAGCAGACCAGAGCAAAGCCAATGAGGCAGAACACATGCTTTGGCTTGGCTGCAAGAATGGTGGTGGAGTTAATATTTTCATGCTGATGAGAGGAACAATGCCCGTCTTTCACAACGATGATCTGAGAGCCAACGGGGCGGCAGGAGAGGAGACGGCGGACGCCGGGCACACTCATGCTTTTCAGACAGCAGAGTGGAGCGCTTTTTTTTTTTTTTTTTGTGACCTCTGCAGACAGAAATAGGAGGAGGATGTGCTCTGTACTTGTCTAGCATCTGAGTCCACACACTCTCGCTCATATGACTGAGGATTATACAAGCCAACGCATTTTGGGACAGAACGTTTAGAAGGAGCGCCGCTGATGCATATGCCCGTCTTTTCCTTTTCAGTCACCATCCCTCTGCCCCTGAGCGGTCACAGTGTCATGTGTCGGAGAAAGAGAGACACTCATACTGCAGAGCTTCTGACTGATATTGAAAGCATCCCTCTCGGTTATCATCTGTCTGAGAATTCAGTCCTCTTCCTCTTTGAAAACTACATTTTAGCTGCACAAAACGGAGAGAAGTGACTAAAATAAGCCATTTAAAACAAACAAACAAAAAAAACAAGGAACTGTTGTTAGATAGGAGGCTGATGGATTTAAGTAGCTGAGTATTATCAAGGGTATTTTTATGTATTTAGTTGAGATATTTATTTAATCTTTACAGCTGCTATTTGTCACACTTTTGCCTGCAATTTAATTTTACTATTTTGCCTATCCACTGTAATGGTCTCATTATGTAAACCAAATGTTAAAAAAAAATACACAACTGCTCTGCCAGTCATGCACAGTCCTACTTTATTACATGCTTTTCACTTTAGATTGATGTATCAAAGATGATTCTGCAGATGGCTATGCTCCAAACCCTCAGTCTGGTTTTCATATCTTAGAGAGGACATAACAGCTAAATCATTGTTTACATCACATGCAGGACATCATGAATAATCACATGAATCCAGTTTAAATTTCAAGCAGAAAATGTGAGCTGTGCTGTTAACATGTGTGAAGCCTTTCACCCCAAGACCACTTCAGCTGCACTGACTCCCAGCAGCAAGAAGGTCCTGGGTTCAAATCCTGGCCATGCCCTTTCTGCTCGCAGTGTGCAGGCGCTTGGCGTACCAGCGTGGATTCTTCCCTGGTCCTGCAGTATTTTCCCCACAGTTCAGATAGATGTGTGATTACAAATACAGATCAGTTAATTAGTTACTTTTGTAACTAATTCTCCTCAGGTTTGTGTGCATGGTTGCTGCCCAATGATCTGTCCGGGGTGTAGTTGACCATTAAAGAAATTCAACACCCACCCAAGCAGAAGATGGGTGGATGCTCTTTAGCTATTCAGACTCTTCTACATGCTGCATCATTTCAAACGCTGGTGTGTCTGACTGTACTCTTATAAATTAACTTGTGGTTTGATAGAGTATTCCTGTTGTTTAAAATTTGGAAATAATTCAAATCTATATGATTATTCAAGAAGACTGAGAATGTTTATTGATCAAATTCAGCTTAAAATTCAGCTTCCTCTTAGTGTCTTAGTAATTACAGAGTGGTTTTTTTGTTTTATAAAATAATGCAATATAGGTGATTAACTCTGAAAATACCTACACAACCGTCAGGTGAGTCGGTAAGCTGATGATGTGTCACATCCACTACTTGCTGGACACAGTGGGGATTAGCTGTTGACTTTTCTTGTTACACACCCTCATGTCAACATTCACCACCTCTACGTCTTCCTCTGATCTAAAGTCAGTTTATAGAGCATAAGGATGCAATGTTTTTGATTGAATTTCTTCAGTCAGCGTCATTCCTTCTGCCTGCTCACTCGTGCAAACTGGTTCATATCTTTTCCCACCTCAGGCTTCACGTTCAGCCCTTCTTTAGTTCATACGTGAGCCGTCGCTCCCTTCCCCCACCCCGTCTCTACCCCGGAGACACCAGAACGCAGAGTGTGACCGTGTGTTTTGTTGGTGTCCTTGAAGGTAGGAAAGGAATAGGCAGCTGCAGTTGGCAGGGAGGCAATCAAAAGCAGACATCTCCATCTCTCAGCGGGGACGCCTCGTGATTCAGAGAAGAGAACGAATCTGTCTTATCGGACCCTACTTGTATTAAGCTTCGGGCTCAAGCCGGGCATTCATGGAATAAAAAAAAAAAAAAAAGGGGGTGCAGACAACAGACAGTGCGCCTAGAGAGTGGCTTCACTGTACACTCTGTTAAACCTGACTGCAGTGGATGCTACTTTGGGAGGCAGGGCTACAGTGGAGAGAGCGAGGGGGAAAGTAGGTCATCCCGCTTTACGTTGGACCACGCTCAGATGCTTTGTCGAGGGAGCGTGGCAGCCTTCAGTGTCACATGCACTCATTGTCTTTAGTGTTTTAAAGGTTTTCCTGTGCTGCAGCCGTCGCTCCTTTGCCTCCTCTCTGTGTTCAGGGAAGCAGGCCGTGGATGGAAACGGCTGACTCCTCACTTTGCATAATACCCACTTTATGCCTTTACTGGAGCGTTTGATCAGCTGATCATTTGCATGATTGCCATTCAATCAAGTGTCTGTCTGGTCAGGCTTCTTTCAGCAATTATGAGCTATCATTCAGTAGGTGTTTTCCGCAACAGCCTGATCTCAGACTGACGCTGAGCATGAATTCCCCTAACGTTTCCCATGAATATGAGTGCAGAATGCTGCTGAGCCTCTTTCGAAACATATTGGCAAACGGGTTAGACTCTGGACTGATATTTAACTTCCCGGTCTGATTGATTGCGTTGTTGTTTGATTGCAGCAGAGGTATGCACTTATAGCACTCGATGCCTTTCAGTTTCTGTTATCTCTTCTGCACCTGATGGGCCGTTTGTCATGTTGTCAGAAGACAAGTATCGATTTACAGGGAATAACTTCCCTTGCCGCATCGTCCCTCTCATGCGGTGGAGCAGGTACGATTACATTTTAGCCATACTATCTGGAGTACCTACACAAATCATGAAGCCGCGTGAAAGCCTTCTTTCAGATAAAGTAATTGTTTATCTAACAGGCACCTCTCAGCTCTCCATAACATGATGGTTGTTAACAAAAAAGATAAGAAACAGACATAAGATTTTATACTGAAGTTTCTGATTGGATAAGAAAAGAGACCTTAGGATAGTGTGTTTACATGTAACCCCTTGAGGTGATGGTTATCATCGACTTTTGTTGGGCCAATCTTTGCTCCTGTTGTGACTTGCTTAGCTAAGCAGCTGCTGTCTGGAACCTTGATGAGAGCTGCTTCAATTTTTTTTTTTTTTTTTTGCTTAGTCAGCGAGAGTATGGATATATTTGCAGAGCCTTAAAAAAGTATTCATACCTCTTGAGCTTTTTCAACCACAAAACCTCAATGTATTAATTGGGCTTTGAAGTGATGGACCAACGCAGTGTAATACGAATGGTGAAGCATCCACGGATAAACCCAGTGGCTTAGATCTTCTCCCGTTTAGGCCACCTCCGTTACGCTTCAATGGCAAAACGAATCATTATCGCACAGAAAGGCACAAATAGCCGTGGCCTCTAAACTCATTATCAATGTGTACAATCTATTCCTCCTCCCCATGTTAGTGTTTTAACTGATCTACGTGACCCAGAGGCGTCCATCCATCTGTTTTTCTGTCACTCCTCTGCTGGTCGGGCCTGTTGCACACACACCGCACCAACTCTGTGCTTCAGCTCCATCCCTCAGGCTACAGCTTTAATATAATTAGAGAAAACATTATTGTCATTCATGCTGTAATTTTGCACCTCCCTGCACCCCATGCTGGCTACAAAGTTAATTTGTACGCAGACCGTGTTGCATTTATGAGCTACAGGATTGGAGCAATTCTGGTTTATTGTGTGTGTTTGTGAGGGGAAGTAAAATTAGATATGTACGATGGTGGTTCAAAAACTTTAAAACACTTTTATTCTGCCAGGCATATTCCTCTTCTGGAAAATATACAGGCTTCAGGCTGTGGAGAGATAAACTGAAAGAAGAGTCTTGTTCTACATTTATTTAAAAAAAACCTCTTTAAATTCTCTGTTCTCTGGTTTTTAATACATCGTCCTACAAAAAGAGGGAAACTTGAAGCGGGTTGTAATGTTTCTTCTTTATCGTTTGGAGTGTAGCAGCACTTTGAGCTCTGCAGAAACCCCATAAAACGAGCCAATAAAATGAGTGGACCAGCACACCTAATGTTGATGAATGCGCTCCAGCAAACCGCCTGGTCCTGAGATGAGTCACGAGGGACAAAACTGAAAATGAGCTTCCCAGAGTGTGAGGGACTTCCAGGCAAGAACTCTGTATCAGTAAAACAGTGCTTTACAAACATATTAATACCCCGTTAATTTTTCGTAACGTTCTGCTGTATTACAACCACAAACATTTATTTTATTGGGATTTGATGACATAGACCGAAACACAAAGTAGTGCATGACAGATCAGGATCACTAGTAAATTTCCGAATGTTTTTACTTAGTCAAGGATTTCCCTCTCATTAGCCCATCCTCCCATCATCTGCGAGAAGCTTCGGATGGACTTTCACATTAGATCCCAGCAGCGCTGGATCTTGGGTTTGTAATGTGACAAAAGGTTCAGAAGTTCAAGGGTCAGGACTACATTTGCAAAGCCCTCTAAGGGCAGACACACTTTGTACAATACCGCTTTGCTTGGCCACAATGTTATTTTAAGGCCATCTGGTAGTGTTAAATGTATAATCTATACTTGAATCAATAAAGAAAATGGATAGTAAAACCTAAACAGCTTTTTATCTCCTCCTGTCCTGTTTCCTGTGCTCTTCCCAAGGGTTCTGCCTGCCTATCTCTATCATGAAGGGGCCCTGAGAAGTTTGCAGGTCAGGAAGGGAAAAAAAAATTAGGAGATTGTTGACTCACTCTGGGCAGATATGACGCGATCTGAGCAGAGGCATTTTTAAAGGAATGTTAATTATACCTGAAACAATCCGAGGACAAATGCAGAGGCTCGGCTTAAAGAGAACATCACTCGTTTCTCTTTCTGTTCTTAGGGAAAACACGTCCGTGTTGCTTATCTTAAGATAGAAACAGGAGGTTCTAAGAAAAGGGTAGTGGGGGCGTGCGATCTAATGTTCAGTCACTCTTTGCTTTTCTCTCAAACATCTGCAACTCTCGCTGAAATTGTTTCTCATCTGGGTCATCTGGGTCTGCAATTCCTCCCGTAGTTTTTCTCAGCGTTCCTGCTCACTTCCGCATGTTTCCTGCCTGACCTTTTCTCACTCCACCCCTTCCATCTCCTTCTGCCGTCTGTGTGTGTGTGTGTGTGTGTGTGTGTGTGTGTGTGTGTGAATTTATGCTTTAGTTTCAGTATTTCTAGTCTTGTTGACACGATGAAGACATGGGAAGCTGCACACACTTCTACAATATAAACACTTAAACTGTCAGAGTGTTTATTGATTAGGTTATCATTCAGAGACGTTACTGTTCATTTTCCTGCTCTGTTCTTCATGTGTGAGTCGTGGTGCTCCTCCCTTGAAAAAAAAAAACCCATGACCTCAGTTGAGGTGAGTACTAGCTGCACAGTGAAAAAAAGGAACAGCGGGTCTGTGTGTGTGTTTGTGTCGGTTGTTATAGCAATCTTTCCATTAACTCACCGGTCGCAGTTTTTCCAAAATGGGCTGGTCATTTTATGAAGCTGAATTGTTGAAGGGGTAGCAAAGAAAGAGTAAAGTGCCCAAGCAAAACAACAACAAAAATAATAAATGGTATATACTATATAATAATTTTAACAGCTCTACGTTTTCTGTTCTGTTGTTTGATTGTTACATTCATTTCCATGACAGAAACGAGGAAATATGTAAAATGGCGTGAAAGGGAAACCCCCCCCCCCAACAAACAAGCACAAGGCAGCTGAGAAAACAGCTGAAAGTGATGACATTATATGTTTGTGCCACCATCCCAGAGTACAAGTACATCCAGGAAAAAAGTAGTGATAGGAATGTCTGCAGTTTGAATTTGGGTTCAAAACGTGAAGATTTATATTCCGATGTTTCCAGTGAGAAAAAGTCATGAGAAATGACTAAGAACAGTTAGCTTGGGATCCTAAAAAACATTTGAAGGCGCTCTTGGTGAACCAAACCTTCCTGTAACTCATCGCTGTGGTGAACAGTCACCCGTAACACTGAAATGATGCCAGTATTCACAAAGATAAAATTTTTGCTCCTGTTCCGACCGTCATTATTCTGATGTTCACATACGTGCATCAGCATGTTCCTGTCACCAAGTCACACACTTCTGTATATAATCAGCTCACGCTTGTAGGTTTTCAACATTACAGTAACAAAACATCATTCTAAAGGTCTGTTTCACCACTCTGTCAATCTGTCTGCTGTTAGTTTTTCCTCACATTTTATGTGGATCCAAAGAGACGCTTCCAGCTCTGTAGCGAGGATTTTTTTCAGGGATAAATGCGCCATAAATGCCTTGACTAACATCAGTATATATTTTAATAATTTTTTTAGATGTAGTATTTACTAAATATGTAAACACGGAGCTAAACCGTTTTTTAAGGCTTGTAGGAGAAATTTGTCATCCTGACTTGTTTACCTTCATGTTTTGTTTTTTTTTTGTTTCAGAAAATTACCTTTAAAGAATATTAACGCGCTTTGAAAAGCAAAGGAGAAACTGATTTCCATCAATTTGTGCTTCATACTTTCAATGTTTTTATTTTTTTCTGACGCTAAAATATGATGCATGAACTTCATCCTCATATTAACCTAATCGACCAGCAAAGAGACTTAAGAAAAATGTGCAGAGTGGATGAAAGAGTGAAACAGTAAGCTGAGGCTTCGGTGCAGCAGGTGAAACGGAGAACGTAGCTGCAGGTGAGACGCAGAGTCTTAGTGCTCAGAGTCGCCCCTCTTTAATTAGCGTTGGATAAAAGAAGGATGCCATTTAAAGAAAATAACAAGGTGCCACTTGCCAGAAGCAAAGTATATCCCTAAAGCCTGATGTACTTCATGAAAGGTGCTGTAAACATCTCGGCTTTAAAAGCTCGCAACCCGCAATCTTCTTCTAGCGTGTCATTTGATTATTTCAGTGCACCTCAGCCCTGTTGTCCTTGCACACTAAGTTAAGAGGCATCCACTGATCCCGTCCTCCTGTGCTTTCCGCCCCTTTGGTGCTCCACTTTCTCTACCTCCTCGTCAACAAGTGTGCACACGCCTTCGTCTGAAAGAGAGACGCCAAGGCAAACATGCGGGCCGTCCAATCCAGACAGAGCTCCGGCATGTGCAGCAGAGGGCTGATCTCACTCCGCCCTGCAGTTGTGTCTGGACTCCTGGTTGCCTAATAAGCACCCCCTTCGACCACAGCAAGGGCGCCGGCTCTCACTCCCGATTCAGATCCCAGCTGGCAACAACCGGCCTGCTTACATCATCATCATCATCTCCACCACCACTCAGCGCTCTGGGCTTTTTTTTTTTTCTTTTTTTAACCCTTTAGGTTCATGATGCCAAAAGCAGAGAATGTGTCATTAGCTGCTCAGAGAGAGAGAGAGAGTTCATTATTAAGCGCTGAAATGTGTTTTTGAGATGTTTTGTGGTGAGCTCAAAAACCGTAATTGTGTAACAGGATTAGGTGAGAGAAGCTTTTATTATGATAAGACGGCGTTTTATCACCGAGGAGGTGCTTGGAGAGGAGATTTGGCAGGAAGATGACTCTCCAACATCCTCCAACTCCCTGGCAGCCAAGAGACTGTTCATCTCTCACACTGTGAGGGAGAGTCATTGTTATGCTGCTGCACTCTTGTCTAGCAAGTGCTTTAATCCCCAGTTACACATAATTATGACTAAAACATGACCTCCTCAAAGAACAGGAAGGCATCTCTGTCAGGCTTCCCCCTCATATATGTGTCACCTTTGTAAGTCGTCGTCATTGTTAAAATAATGTGTGTGTGTTTTTTTCCCCCCCTTTTTTCTTTTTTGTTCTCATCAGGTACGTGAAATCCTTGGCCAGTGTTCCTGTCCAGCTCAGTTTCCTATGATTAAAGTGTCGGAAGGGAAGTACAAAGTAGGAGACTCCAGTGCGCTGATCTTCATCAGGGTAGGTCTGATCTATTGGAGTTGTTGTTTATCAAACGGCGTTGTGTTTTACTTTTGCGCTTGAATGTGCAGCACATATGTAACTTTGAATTCATACTTTATTAGCTTGAGTTTCACAAGCTGTGCTAAATAGTTAGTAGATGAGCTCTTCTCTTGATATGACTCAACAGTTAAATGTTTACTTTAAAACTTGATTGAATTTCTGCGATTGCACTAAGACGGATGAGCAAACTAAAACAATAAAGTGTATTCCTGCCTTTTGATGACAGACGGGTTAAAATGATAAATGGCATCCAGTGAAGTATACATTTTTTGCAGATTTTTCCTGATTGCGTACTCATGAACGAGGCTTTTCGAATTTAATACCAAACTCACACATGTAGAAATAGAAAAATAATGTTCAGATTTCAAAGGAGTTTTGTTAATTGAACTACGAACAAGTGGGCTTCGTCAAACTGAAGACTGGGGTTCAAGTCGTCCTTTATTGTACCTTCCTAACATCCTATTCCTATAAAAGAGCTACAGTAAAAAAATAAAAAATAAAAACCAAAAATTAAGTGAAAGAAAGACATACTTGGATTTTAATTTAGATCAAAGTAGACAAAGTACAGCCTCTCCATCCATGCCTAGCACTTTACATATACATAATACATATACATAAATATTTATCATCATCAGTGGTAAAATCGCAGATAAATTCAATCACTTTAACTCTATTATTCAAAATGTATTAGTCTTTTCTGTATAGAAAATGAGTGGAGTTTGACAGGATTTCAGTAACAGATTAATAACTTCATGACTGCTTTCTTTGTATTCTCTTTTGGCCCAATGAAGAATTTCATCA
Organism: Poecilia latipinna; assembly: GCF_001443285.1. Classification (NCBI taxonomy): domain Eukaryota; kingdom Metazoa; phylum Chordata; class Actinopteri; order Cyprinodontiformes; family Poeciliidae; genus Poecilia; species Poecilia latipinna. The sequence goes on along the minus strand of NW_015112695.1, from coordinate 48,691 downwards.
TAATGACTGTACCGAATATTGTGCAAGATAACTTTTGTGGGTGTCTCTATTGGAGCTTTGTCTGTACACGCACTTTAATGTCGAAATAAAATAATTATTTGCAACCATAACTGAGCCTATCTGAGAGTTATGATCTCCAGAGAAAACTTGGTTAACCTCAAGTGACTTTGTTCAATCCTGCAGAATAGCCAGAAAGGGAATGTGTTTCTTATAAAGCTTAGAGGTATATTGAGGTGTGGTGGAAGGAATAATTTTTAAAATGTTCCCATCAGGACACGGTAGTTTTATTAGTTCTTGGATGAATTTCTGTCGCTGCGCTTAACATACTGACAGATATCAGAAGTACGTCATATACTGTAGGACCGCTCTTCTTTTGCAAAAATAAAGGTGAAATCTTGAGAATGACATTGAAATTTGATTTCAAGAGTAAAGATGAAATATGAGACAAACGTTTTGTGGTTTAAGTGAAAATATTGACAATAAAGTGGAAATAAAATCTTAAAAAAATAGCAAAATCATGAAACTGCTACGTTCTCTCCAAGCAGGTTGGGTCAGCGTCGAGTCAGCATCCATCCTGACCAAGAGTTTGCATCCACCGTGTTTAAGAGAACATATTTTGTTAATAAATCCTGTTCTAAAGCGATAGCTCATTTATACATGCTGTGATTGTTGCAGGTCTTTGCTCCACTGTTGTTTCAACTTTATTTTGATATTTTTCTCACTTGTCCGCTCTGGCTTTCTTCTCATCCTTTTGGCTTCGTTGTTGTTACACATTTTCATCTCTCTCTCTCTTTCTCTCTCTCTTATTTATTTTAATTTTTTTACTACATTTCAAATTTAATCACAAAACAAATATTTCCTTCTCATTGTTTTCCTCCAATTATCTGTCCCTAATACTTTGTCATGGTGAGATTGAGTAACTGACAGGAACTAAATGAAACGGTAAAACCGAAGCACCGATTGTAAATGCTGAAAGCTACAAACATTCTGCTGCTATATTTAAAGTGCCACTTTAAAGTGCTTTCATGTAACGGCTCTGTGATTTCTTTGTCTTGTGAGAGTTTTTACAAGCTGCGTTTCTCTGGCCCACACCCAGGAAGCAACCTTTTCTATGCAGACGCAAATAGAGCGTTAGGTAATTTCCTGCGCTCTCCTTATCTTGGCTGAAGCTGCCGGACTGTTGTCATGTTTCTCCCAGTTTGGGGAGTTGATACGTACCCTCACCGTTCCTCTGGGCATATTACAGGAAGGCCAGTTCAGAAGAGATCGATTTGGTCTCTCCTGCCTCAGCTGCACCGGAGCCAGATTAATGGACTCTTTGGATGGTTTTCCAGTTTCCATGTAGTTAAATTACACCATCAGACTCTTTGGCTGCAAGGTCTAGCATTATTTGTCATTTCTGGTGGCACCATTTGGTCTTTGCCTTCGATATAATATCCAATGGGTTGTAATGTATTTTACCTACTATAGTCTATTTTGAATTACAGTATGCAACTCTTAACACAAACAGCTGTATGAAAGTAGTTAGAGCATAAACAGTAGATTCAGTTTTACCCTTTGAATTTATAAAGATGCAGTAATCTGTACCAGTATTATTAGATCTAATTTGGACTTTCTTCTTCTGCTGATAACATACATAAATGCTGAGATCATTTAAAATGTTGGCAAAATGAGGCAAATTTGTAGTTTTTTGTTTCAGTGTGTAATTATGTCCATGTGATGGATTTGTTTTGCCTATATCAGTCCAAGATGTTTTGCATAAAACCTTTAAAATAAATCCCGAATCACAGAAAATACACACAGGTTTCAAAGAACATCTACAGGTGAAAGTCGATATTTACATAACTCACATAAAAAAAGACAAACTTTTTTTTCCACATAACGCAGAGAGGATTTTCCATCCTTTTTTTTTTCATGCCGACATCATGTATGTTTGAATAAAGATCCAGAATTTGATGCAGCATAGGTTCATTTTTAAGCGTTTTTTTTTTTTTTTCCACTAACATAAGGCAATCATTTGTGAGTGTTTAAGAACAAACCAGCTAAACAGTGTGATTTTACCATAAAATAAGAGGAAAATCCAATTCCTCCCTGTATTTCCTGACATCTTATCACTCATAAGTTGCCCTGTGAACTGCTCTTTTTAGTGTTTGTCTCTTTAAGAAGTCCTTTCAGTTCAAGAGTCATACTTGAGACGGTGTTGGGGTTTGTGATTGTTTTCATGTCTCGGAGCCTCTGACTTGTCAGACTGGCTCTCTTCATGCTGTTTCCTCCTTCTGCTGATTCATCGCTGGGGATGACAGTGAATATGCACTCGCCTAAGCAGCTCCAAGTGCACCCAACACACTTCCTTTATTCCTCTCCTGTGATTTAAAAGCAGCCTACAGACTCCTATTCAGCTACTAAAGCTGTGACAAGGATCTCACACTGAAGCGGGATGAAGTCATGAAAGCAAACATCACCCTGTGAGCGGAGGGGTGGTGGGTAATGGGATGTTTTTGTCCTTAGGGTGTGGGTTACTTTTCAGTGGGAGGAGAGGCTCCAGACATTGAGAACAACAGCTGAAATGAACCACGAGTTTAATATCGGGACAGTGGCTGAACACGCCTCAGCAAAGCAGACAAGAAGCCTCTCTGTTCGCTGTTCCCATAGAAACAGGGATTGTGTCTCTGTGGTTTTAAAAAAAGCCCGTGAAACCCCTCACCCCGCTCATCTGTCTGTAAAACAGGCAGCTGAGACGCAGTTTTGAAGTGGAACATGGTTCCTTCACAAGCAGTCAGCCGGGGGGGGGGGAACTCCTCAGTGATGCTGATGCATCATGGATGTATAATGATCAGAGGGAGAAAGTCGTTACCTGAGGAGACAAGTGAAGCGCAGTGATGATGAATGAAGGAATTAATACAGTTTAAACTTATTCACATTTTCTTATATTACAAACCCACACTCCAAAGTGTTAAGTATTTTGTTTCTGCATATCTTGCATTATCATCATCATCTTTGTGAAAAAAGTAAAATAAAAAAAAAAGCCCAAAATCAGTCAGATTGGATGAAGAGTGTCTCTAAACTTTAACTTTTAAGTCTTGTCACAGGTATTATGTTGAATGGAAACACAGGGGCCTGTACGTTCATCTTTTGTTTTGTTTTTTTTTTTAACTCTGTTGCTCCTGACGTATGTTTAGGTTGATCCTTACTGTTATTTTCCCATCAGGACAAGGGAATTCACTACGGTTCTCTAACCAAACTCTGATGCCTGACAGGTTTTTTTTTCTGACTCTGTTTACGAATTAAGTGACTTGTTAGAGCAATTAGCTGGTCTGAATTTTCCTTAGGGTTAATAATAATAATAAAATCGTAAAAACCAATAAAAGATAAAAGATTTTCCTCCAACTTCTCAATTATGCTTCTTTAGGTTGGATTGCCACTTAAATTCCCAATGAAACACATTCAATTTTTGTTGGTGATGTAAATTCTGGAAAGGTTAAAGGTGTATAAATACTTTTGGAAGGTCTGGCCTCTTTTATTATTTTATCATTTACTACTACTTCTCTGTTAATGATTAATTCATCCACAGCACAGTGACTTAGTCTCCTGCAAAATGACAACAATCTTAAAGGCTTTTCATATTTGCTCTTCTTCACTGAAGCCGTAGCTTGCATTCCCAGCTGCTGGTACCGTTATCACAGCCACTCACTGTGATAAAATGACAACAAACAAGTTATATTCAAACATAAAACAAATATGCATGAGTGAGAAAGAACGCAAATCTTCTTTAGCTGATGTCCGACGGCAGAGACGCTTAAAACATGATGGCGTGTTTCGGACCACGTGTAACTGGCTTTGCGCTGCTGGCTCGTGGTGGTGGTCACACAGCATCACACAGACAGTAAACCTGTTACTGGCAGGAGGTCAAAGCAGTGGTGAGCAAGCAGTTTATAGCCACTGCTTTGATAGAGATAAGCAGATGAGCTGTTTTGATGGATTTCATGTAGAAGGGCACCGAGGCAGAGCAAACAAAGTCACAGAAGTCAGACTGTAGAGTTCATCCGTTGTCGGCCTTCTCTTTTTGACCACAGTCATGCTGATAAGATGCAGAGCCACATGGGTGAATGCAAATTAAATAAACTCTGTGCCAGCTCACTCAGATTTGACAGTATGGATTGCCTTGGATGCCCTCGCATTCAGTGGGGGGGGGGGGGGGGGGGCCCTTTTAAAAAGGGGGGGGAGCAAAGGGTTGTAAACAACCGGGGGGGGGGGGG
>NW_015112695.1:0-41284 GCF_001443285.1 Poecilia latipinna | reverse complement strand
CTGAGTTATTCGGTTGTGGGTGCGGGTGTGGCGGGTGTTGGCGGTGGGGGGGGGGGGGGGGGGGGGGGGGGCAACCTTTGAAACATGTGGCAGACAGACTGTGTTACACAACCCGGGGGAGCGGCGGGCTGCATCCACAGAGCTGTCACATCAAGGGAAGTGCGCAGCTTCAATGAAGGCGGCCTCTGCCTGAGGGAGAGAGGCTTCTCGGCCTGATGTTGTGGGTGTGTGCTAAAAAGCGCGTAAGGGAGGGGAAAGTGACACACACCCCAAACCCTCCTCTCTGAGCTTATCCCGATTCCCCCTTTTTCTAATTGCTCCTGAAAAACAAAATCTCTGCTGGGGAGACAAGTAGACAGCAGAAGAAACTTAATACAGTGCAAAATCATCCTGTAGAAATCCCAAATGGAGAATATGCCGTTTTTTTTTTTTTACTATGCAGGAAGGAGTGGAGGGGAAGTGAGAGGAAGGGGGGAATCCAGACTTTATGTAACGCTGAGATTCCGCCTCCCTGCCTTCAACAAGCAGCCCCGGCTTGTAAAATTTCCATATCAATGGAGTTTTTGTGTTCAATCAGGTTTATTTGAGTTTGAATGTGCATGTCTTTTCCATTCCCTTCATCTATTGAAGCCTTGTTTTCTCTTCCCGTCCCTAAGGTCCTCCGGACTCATGTGATGGTGCGTGTCGGAGGGGGTTGGGACACGTTGGAGCACTATTTGGACAAGCACGATCCGTGTCGCTGCGCTGCGTTCGGTGAGGTCACTTCCTGCTCTCCTTTTGGCCCTTACAAAACAATTTTATTGTTTATGTGTGGCATCATTAGTAAAACTTGTGAGGTTGTAGGCCTAACTGTAAAATGCCAGAGATGCCGGACAAACTTTTTTCATCGCATTAATCCCACTGTTTCAGCTTTTCTGACTCAGACACCTGAGTTCGTTTAACCGGTCTGCATCACAGTGAACCTCGTCTGCAATTACATCCCGATTAAAAAACAAAAAAAAAACAACATGTAGGTTTTGGGAAATGCTACAAAACTGCCATTTAAAATGTGCAGTCACTCTACTGCCCACACTAACCTTTAATGCACATGTGCAACGTGAGTCATGCCAACCCTATCATTCACCAGCGTTTTTCACCACAAAGCACACAAGGTTTTAAAGCAGCCTTTAGAAGTCTTAGAAGTAAAATAATAAAGGTTTTTCTAAGTTTCTAGTTTACTAGTTGCACAACAAAACTACTCTGACAAATGGTAAAACTGTGAAATACTTTAGATGTTCGAGAATACACAGAGAAAAACCTGCATAAAACATGTTGGAAAAGCCGGTAAATAACAGAGTGTTTTATTACAGAAACTGAAACTTCTGACTTTATTTTGAATAAATGTATTTAGTAAAGGGGGGAAGGGGAGTCCATTACAATAAATACTGACAAATTTATTGATGCCAAAATTGTTTTTATTTCTATCTGACCTACAGCAAGACAAGTTTGGTCTGTTTTCACTTCAGACTGAGAAAAAAAAAGTTGTGTATTTTTATTTGATGCACGCAAAATGTATAGAAGTTGGTTATTGTTGGTTGAAACATTTTAGTTTGTTCTGGTGACCAAATTTTAAACCAAATTTGTTGGATTCTGCAAAACACATATATATCTTTTAAAATTCTTCAAAATCAATAGACTCAGACTCAATTTTCAATCTTTCTTCATAGCCATCTCAGTCCTCAGATATAAAATCAGTAGAAAAGCTGAGGATTGAGCTGAAGAGAAGAGAGCGTAAGCAGTAACCCAGCACTGTTGTTGATACAGCGAAACAATAGCCAAAGTCACTCCTAAAAGGCCAGTTTCCTGCATGTTTTGAATGTTTCTCTCATGCATCACACCTAAATCAAATGTATGTATGTATGTTTTTTTTTTTATTTTTTTTACAGCTGACTACAGCAGATCTTGACATCTGTCAAAGAAACTAGTTCAGCTATTTGAATCAGCAAAGAATAATCGTCAAAGAGCTCCGATCTTTTAAAATGTGGCCAGCACTCCAAAAGCTCCAGAAGGGCTGGAAATGTTTTGTAACGCTGCAGGATGCACATAATAAAACAACTCATCAACTAATTAGGACACCGGTAAACAAGTCCGAAAAGAAAAATAACAGGGATGGGTTTGCCACTCTGAGAGAATTTGCACTGGAATGCAGTGAAATACGTCACTTGCCTGTGAAAAGGACCTGCATTTATAAGATCCAAGTAATTTTAGCAAAACCTATAAGTGAAACTGAGAATGCAGAAAAAGCATAAAAAAATGCAGGGTCATTTGTTTCCAACAGTTTATATACATTATTTTGTGGTTATAACATTTTAACCATGCAGTATTACAGTTTGTTCTTTTAAACTTCTTACTTGTCATAATTATAAAATGTTACTTGAGGCAGTCAATTGCAAAGTATGTACACAACACTGCTGAGTGAGGCCTACCATCTTAAGCCAAAACGCTGCTAAAGAGTCAAAGGATCAGTATCTCTGTAGCTGACACCGACTGCTATGCCTTTAACCACAAGAAGCAAAGGAAAGATCGTTTGTCCTGCTATCTTGTTGGACTTGTCAAACTGCTTTTACTGACTAGTTTATCAGCAGCTGTGTCAAACAGCAACTTCTTTTCATCGGCTTTTTCTCGGGTCTCGATGTGATGTGGTACATTTCCCGACCACAGACTTAATCGTACAAGCTCTTGGTCACTGTTGGCTAAACGTTTAATGTGTCTTCCCACTCAGCTCACCGCTACCACCAGGCTAAAGCAAGTGGTCAAAGCCAGGGAGCCCAGAGCAAGTCCTCCAGTGCCCACTCCTCCCGCTCCACCAGCCCAGGTCCACACTGGAGGAACGAGGGCATTTCGACTTACAAACCCAATGACAGGCGCTCCTTGGAGCCTCTCTCTGCTCCAAGCGTATCCTCTTCCTCCTCCTCTTCCTCCACACGACCTGGTCGATCCCAGAACCCCTCTGTCCGTACGGAGGTGGACGCCGCCGGAGCTCGAACTCTGCTCCCTAAGCCGCAAAGAGATCGCTCGGAGCCGCGCCACTTTAATCCTCTCAGGTGAGCGTCTTCACCGCTGTGCAGGTGTGCAGATAAGTCCGATACGGGGTCTTACAGGTGTCCTCACTGAGCATGCTCAGCTTCTGCTGCCCACTCTGTGCTGTACGCAGATGGGCACACAGGCGCGCAGAGAGCGAGGCTTACACACAGTGAATAAACATGCCAGGAAACCACAGATTAGACCAGAGCAGATTTATCTAATCTCAGGTGACATTGCGTTGATAAATCCGCCCCTGCATCACCCTGCAGCTCCCTCTTGTGGATAGAAGGTAGACAACATTTTGTAAAATTAACTTCACTTTTTTCCCTCCCCTCCACTTTCATTCATATAATTATCATAGGGACAACATGATGGGATGGTGAATTTTTCTTTTTTTTTTTTCATGGTAGACAGAAACCACGTTCTCTGATGTGCTGTACTTCCCTCTTAGCAAAAATACTGATCATAAACTTCAGATTATTATACATAGTTGAATAGATTGTAAAGACAATAAGATAAAGAACATTGGATTGGTCTTTCCCAGTAAACCAAATTTAACTGTGTCATAGATTTGGATAGTTAGTAGATGACCATCGCTCCAAGCCTGTGTGTGGCTCATCTGTCTTTTAGAAAGTGTAGGCTTCAGTCACTGCAGCAAGGGATTCAATTAACTCTCCATAGATGAGGGAGATCCTCTTTTGACAATATTTGACAGATTCAAATTCAAATGCAGTCAAATTTGATTTTGGTAATAAAAAAAAAAAAAGCTGTGAAATTCAGTTGTCAATGCAAAGTGTTAAAAAAAAGTTTTCCATCTAAGAAAATCTGAGTCATTGACTTTACAGAAGTCTCTCCTTGGAAAATATGTGAGGACAGAGGAGGATGGATTGCACTTTGCTGCATTTTCAAATACTTTTGCAAACAATTATGATTATGATGTCTCATAGTCACCTCTGTTTAAGAATGTTATTCGCCAACGCAGAGTATCAGCATGGTAGTTTGATCAAATCAGTGCCAGTGCTAGCATGCACTTTGTTTTGATACTACTTGTTGATAATTCTACTCACATCTTTTTTTTCAATTATTGAATGTATAAAACTATACAGTCTCTTTTTCACTGGGAATGTCATCATAAAAGGTGACAAACACTTAGATCGATAGGGAAAACTCTATTGTTTGATCACTGCTCTCTCTTTCAAGCCCTGCACATGAAAACAGTGTCTGATTTTTATAAACTGGCTCCCTAGGTATCAGGGAGCCACTTTGAGTTGAGTTTAGTCAGCATTGGACGGTACAGTGCAACTGCACAGTTGCACTTTTCAATCAATTTAAATAACACCACCTCTGTTCAATCAGGTCTGTGTGTGTCTATCTTAGTTTCTCCTCCAAAGAATGTGAGTAGTAAGCTGATAAACCCGACGGTCCTCTAGGTATGTGACAACAAAGTGGCTTCTGTTTGTAGAAAGGCCAGTGGTATGCGTTAGGCTCGAAAATCTGTGAGACTCCTAATCCTGCCCCCAGAGGCTCTCATCTTCCTTGTAATCCCCCCTCGCTGCCACTGCTCTGTGTTGCAAGACACACATGAGCCTGCCGTCAGATAAACTGTGTGCAGTGCAGCTTGATGCACGCCACATCATAAAGTGAAGGGGGAAAATAAGACATATTGGTGGCAGAAGTTTCATGTTTTTTTCACGAATATTGAAATACAGTGCCTTACAAAAGTCTTCACAACCCTTGAACTCTTTAGAAAATTTGTCATGAGACGACCACAAATTTCACTGTAAGAACTTTAGATTTTTATGACTGAGCAACACAAACTTTACAATGAATTTCAAGTGAAAAGAATTTGAAACATGATTACTTTTACACATGCAAATCTCAAAAGTTTGGCACTTCAATCTCAAGATTTGAACATATTTGATCAGTATGTGTTCAGTTATGGCACTTTACAATCTATTTTACTATCAGTAAAATACATTGTCCAATAACCCTACAAAGAGATTATTGGTTGTAGGGCATCACAATGAGAAGTTGCATGTGAGGCACTGTGTAAGCAAATGACTGAATGTTAAGATAGAAATGTAATGGACTTTAGGTGTTACTTTATTTTTAATCACTGTCTGCTATGCATGCAGGAATAAAGAAACGTTGACAAGACGTCTCTCCGGAGATAGTGACTCCTCTACAGCCTCCTCTAAAGGAGGAGGGGGAGGCGGGCGGCAGTCACTCGGTGGCCCTTCACGGCGCTCTGGTGAACAAGTGGTACTGCTTGTCAACCGCAAGGAAGGAAAGCATATGATTGAGAGAGCAGGAGCAGGCAGTCAAACCCCATCCACACGTTCCTCAACACCGCGTGCACGCAGCCAGTCGCGGGAGCGTTCTTCGCTTCCGCCCGCACTAAAACCCAATCCACCAACAGGATCTTCTGATGGTACACGGACGTCTCGGATGGACAGAGGGCGCTCTGTTGGAAATGATGGTCCGAGGAGGCTCCATGTTCCTCGTTCTCACAGCCAGAGTAAGTTAACAAGCAGCACCTTGTCAAGTGATGGCAGCCCTGCACACTGTTCCTCTCCTCGGACTTCCCAGCGCCCACCTCCAGAAAGACAGGCAGATCTGCCTAAACAAGTAGCCCCGTCCTCTCCCAGGGGGGGTGCTGCTTTCAGTAAGAAACAGCCATTCTCATGCAACAACTCGCCAGTCAAAGGAGTCCAAAGCAACAACAGCAGCCCTGTCAAGAAGACTGTCACTACTCCCAGACCCCAAGTGTCCCACTCACCATCCACAGGAAAAGGCAAGCTACTACCCCCTGTCACCTCCGGAGGGCGACGTCCACCACACTCATCTCCTCGTAACTCTAACAACTGTGCTACCCGCTCCCCTCGACTCTCACAGGCTCCTCGATCAGCTGTGCGAGGCCAGCCTAAGAACATTTCTCACATGGAGAACCAGGAGGCTGGAGAGGACGGGCCTGGGTTAGGATACCAAACGCTGCCGCCATTTGACCCTCAGAAAGAACAGGACCTCTATCGCAGCTTCGAGGCTGAGTTTCTGGCCAATTCTCAGCAGGTCAAGGGGAATTTTACTGGTAAGGCTGTAGGAAGAGCAACGCCGCAGGCAGCACATGCACTCACTGAGCCTGCTCTGTCTGATTCTGCTTCTTCTTCCTCTAACTCCTCCACTTCTTCCCTAAATGTGGGTGCAAAGATCGGAAGCCTACCTTACCTCAAGCAATCCAAGAGGACTAACCTCCAACACTTCCCACCAGAGGACCCTTTAAATATACTTTATGGACAAAATCTTGGTGAACTTGATGGTTTGGGTCACACAGAGCGTGAACACTGGGGGGACTGGAAAGGGGGTCTCAAGAAACTCCCCGCAATTTCTAGCTTAGAAGAGAAAAGGGAAGCTCCAGCTTCTTTGCCTGGCATTAGAGATACCAAGTCCGATGAGCTAATGAACCATATCCCCTCCCAACCTGCTATAGACAGCAGGAATATGAATGGAGAACATGGGTGTTCTCCTACAGGTGGGATCTCAGGTCAAAGATGTCCACTTGACTTGAGCTCAGTGACAGAAGGAGACGTTCCCCTAGAAAATCACCTGCCTAATCTACCATATGATCTTGAAAATGGTGGCAATAGTGATAACCTCCTGCCTCCAGAGGGTCGTCTATCACCTGTACCCCTTGCACCATCTGAGGACTGCTCTTTCCAGGATTCCTCAAGTGAAAACTCCTCAATGTCCTTTAGCTTGAGTGAATCCCGCTCTGGGTCTCCTCCAACATCCTTAAAAATAACCAATGGGGAAAATGGACAAAGCAATGAAGTCCCGATCTCCGAGCACAAACCGGGTGTAAAGTTAAGGCCTCGTAATGACGACAGGCTGCAGAACACGCCCTCACGAATCCCCACACCTGTCAGACACAAAAATGTTCACACTAACAAAACTCTGTCCCCTTGCAATACGCCGCCACTGTCACGTAAGACCGCCCATCCTGCTTCATGCAAGAACTTGCACCAGAACTTCACAGACATGATCCATCCTCAGTCTCACTCTCCAGCTGTAGGCAACAAAGACTGCTCCTACGCTGCACAGGGAAGCCTAGACACTGAAGCAATAGCACAAAACTGACTGCTGCAGCAGGCTCTTTGACTACTGTGTAATTGAAAAAAAGACTTACTTTTGGGCTTTAATCTATTGTCACTGCATGTTAAACAACTTTTCATTAAGATTTTTTTTTTAAAGACGCACCGATAAAAGAATTGTGGCTGATGTCTGATTTCTGAATTTTAGAAAGCTTTGACCTGCCAATATTAATTTTTGTTTATTATAAGAAGTTGGTATTTCAAGAGCTCTAAAAAGTAATGTTAAAAATATAGCAGTTGCTGTAAAACAGGGTCTTATTAATTTAAAACACACATTTTAACAAGCTAATGTAGGTTTTAGTATCATTAGTAACATTGTTAGTGTAGACTGTAGATGCTAACACTAACTTGAGTATTTCCTAAAGGCAGGCATCATTTCTAGAACCGACATTTTCCATGGCAGACAGAGGTTAAAAACTCAAACGTGTGAAAATGAGCTGCTTTACTATTTGATGTTTAGCCTTCCTAATATCTACTGACTTAAGGTCTGAGTAGTTTTTTCTTTTTGCCAATATGCCAAAAGATCCTCAAGCCAGACATCCTGATGCGGAAGACTCGTTTCTGTAATCTAGTCTTTTTGCACAAAATGACCCAAACTTCAAAATTTCAAAATGAGCGATATGGTCAGCAACTGCCAAGGTCTAGTTTTTGGGAATAGCATTAGCAACCAACATGGCTCTGTAGGAAATGGTTTTGTAAATTATTTTACGTTTGAGTCCTCTATAGTCAGTAACTTTAGCTCTAGCCCTACGGTTTAACTCGGGTTATTAATGCTTTTAGTGCCTATAGTTCGATAACCTTTCTGAGTTCACCCTGGCTGGTCAAGCTGTAAATCATCTGATTTCGGTCACTAACGTGTTTCTTGGCGTATCTCCGTTGTTTTCCTGTTGGGGTCCATTTTGCTTTTTTTGCACTCAAGCCAAATTCTTTATTACCAAAGAAATGGTCTTTATTTTTATTATGACATTGTTTGCATGGGGCTGTTTTTGCCAATCATAGTGTTTTTTTTTTTTCTCTCTCTCCTAGCTGCACACATTCTCACAGTTGACATCCAGAAATAGAAAGAACATATGTGCTGCCATGTGCCGCACCACAGGGCATGGTTAAGTGCCACGTATTTAAAGCTTCAGCTTTATAAAACTGCACTAACACTAAACCAGTGGTCAAATGGACCTTTTTCTGTTGCAGTTGGTCATCGTCTCTCAATTTACTTTAGTAGTCAGAATACTGGTACTAAAGATGTAGGATTCTGCACATTGCTGATGTTAATATAAGGTTTAGTAGATAAATACATACATTTTACTCATTGTGTAACGTGCATACTCAACAACATAGATTCAGCTGACCTCGTGATGCATAAGTCGTCAACTAATGTCTGTACAGCAGTCAATCATCGTAGTCAAGGTTAATAATATTTATTTAATTCTCAATTTGTGTCCAATTTGGGTATTTTAATGCAGAATATGCTTTTAATTTATACTTTTAAATGGATGAATTATGAAAAATATAAAGAGATTTGAGTTAAGTGCGTCATTGTCACTGAAATGGAAAAGTTGAGAGCTCCTTCTTTGACCAAACAGCACTCTGGTGTTCAGCGTTTAATATGTGTGAGCAGCAGGAATCGCACGCTGACAAGAATGAATGTGTAAATACATGGTGGGTGAGTGTTTTTGTAAATACAAGGCATGGAATATACAGTTTTAATGTACATACATTGCTGTAATAAGGCGCATCATGCCTTAGCTATGCAATTCATATATGGTGTTGGAAAATGCCTTGACAACTCCCTTTGCCTTAAATGTTTTGTCATGAATTTATTTTTGAATGTTTTTGTAGCTTGAATTCGGTAACACTACATTACCATAATTTACTGTTTATTGTGAAATAAATTGAAAGTATTTAATGTGAATGTTTTTTTTTTAATTGAAGAACATTGGCTACTTTAATTGTACATTAAATTTGATGTAAAGTTACATTCCATGGGAAATCCTAACATATTCCATCCTGACTGTGGTGGCAATTAAACAAACTGGTGGTGACATCTAGTGGCTAAAAAAGACATTTGTTGTATTTTTTTCCCCTACACAGGCTTATATTGTCCATGATCTGGCGCTGATTAGAACCAGTAACAATAGAATGACCCAATGGAAACAAATGGATGAAGCAAGGCGCTAACTTGAGTGTCTGCAAAGGGCTTGAATAATTGATGGTGTAACTGGATATGGAGGTTTTCTTTTGTTTTCAAGCTGCTGTTGCATCAATACAGGACACCAGACTCCAGAAACAACTACAGTACTGTTTTATGTAATTGAGAGGTGCAAATTTTGTAAAATGAATTTGAAAGTATAAAAGTTTTTGCTGAGACTTCAAAACATCTTATATTGAGGGTTTTAGTGTGAATAATGTGGAATATATGCATGTTTTTGCAGCACACTGTAAGTGAATGGGTTAAAAAGAAAGTGTAGAGATTGTGTGCATGTATGTACTGTATGTACATATGGTATGGTAATATATATAGAGTTGGAGTAAAGAAGGAGAAGATGTTGATCTAATTTATTTATTTATGGCGTCAGCTCTGACTGGGCTCAGATGACCTCTGTGTCCAGTGGACTGAAGGTGAACGGGGTTTGGAGAATCCAGCAATGTGAGGAAATCTGTTGAAATATTGTCACCTACGAAAATGGAACAACCCTTTTAAAAATGTATATTTGGCTAAGTTTTGAACTTTTGAAGATGCACATAGCCTTAAATAATTTAGCCTGCATCTGTCTTGTTGGAGCCATAGGTTTTTACTTGTATAAATTTATTGTTACCTTTGTTTTAATTTGTTGAATTTCAAATTTGTTTTGATGCATTTAAATATCAATTTTACTGGTAGTCTAAACCTACCAGCTACATAAGCTGTGACATCAAGAAAGCATGGAAAAACTGTTGACATTCATAAAACTTATTTAAATTTAAAAAGCCTGCTTTTTGTGCACACCATTTTAAAATGTCATGAGGCTCTGAGACTCTCACTTGTCTTTAATCTAAATCGGTGAAATTTGAATGTTTGTGATGTAATGCCATATTACCAAAAAAAAAAAAAATGAAGAAAGATATACAGATTGCTTGATCTTGTGTACTATGTAAGTATACAAAAGCGATACTGAAAAAAGTTTTTTTTTCTAATTCTTAAAATGCTTTCAAGTTGTTCTTGTAATAAACACTTTTCTTCTGAAATTATTTTGCCTGTTTTGTCTCATTTAATTAAAAATAATTATACATATTTATTTAGATATTACGATCCTACGTAAACTACACGAGTGTTCATTATATTTGTTTTTTTGACTTTTTTATTTTATATAATTAGCTATATTCTACTTTTTTATAATTTATTTTAGTGTCCTAGCTTGAGCTTATTGTCAAAGCTTTAATCCATTAAATCATGTTTAATTTATCTGGAGATTAGTAAAATAAGAATGGATTTAATCAAATTATCTGTAAAGTAGGCCTCATATATTCCAAAAATCAACTGTTTTAAAATGTGAGCTCATACTTATTAGTACCTTCAAGGTTTGTTTTCCATCAAAAATTTAAAATAGTTTGATCCCAATTTCAAAATCAGACCATTGTGAAAAATAACATAAGCTGAACAGCTGATTGTTTTGTGGCAGAATATTCTCTGTCAGGTTTCAGTGATAAATGTGTGATATTCTACAGCAATGACTTCAATATTTAGGCTCAGTAGGACTATGACAAGCCAATGACTAACATTTATAAGTGATTGATTGTTAAACATTTCATGTGAATATCTATCTTATTTTTTTGTTTTTGATTCAGTTTTTTGTCATTTTGCATCGCACCAACAAAGTTTACATTCATTGGCTTAAATGTAAACTCAGAGACATTAGGTTCTCAATGAATTTCAGCTTTTTATATGACTGTAACTGTAATGTTTTAGCATAATTTTAAACTTTTTAGATTGAACAGTTCATCTTGACAAACAACTCTGTGAAAGATTAATTATTTAGTTATGTTATTATTATCAATAATATTACTACTCATAAGTAAATCATTTTTTGTGCAACAGGTGAGAAAGTTTGTTCTGACTTTTTCTGAAACAAATCTACCACTGACACTGTAAGACAGTAGTCTCCAAACTACGGCCCGAGGGCCGGATCCGGCCCACCTCCACATTTGGTCCGGCCCCCTGAACAATACCTGAGCACATTTAGATTTTTTTTTATATACCGGTATTTAATTCATAAATACTGTTATTTCCTGCATTTTTTTGTGAAGAACCCAGAGAGGGTTATTTGATTGTGCTTTCTAGAAAACAATAAATTTTTACATTTAGGCACTCCTGCAATCTTCACACTTTTTCTGTTACAAACTGACTCCGCCTCCCCCCTCCCCCAGAGAAGGGAAAAGTTATGTGGCCCTCACAGGAAAAAGTTTGGGGACCCCTGCTGTAAGAGAGCCAGAGCCGCCAGGTCACAGGACGCAAATGAAGAAAAACAACAGCGTGGAAGGCATTTGCAAAAATATTAAAGTAAAACATCCGTGTCTATTAGCTCAGAATATTTTTTGTTTCAAATTGTGTTTGTACTGTTCCTAAGAAACATAAATGACAGTGTATCTCTGTTGTTTGCAGTTTTTTCTCTTCTCATTCTACTATGATGCACATTTTTATCTTTTAATCTGAGTATCCTTTTTCTAATTTACTATACACTAATGTTTTTCTTATGTTGTAACTTGCATTTTCTGCATTACCGCTTATTCTTACTTTTTTTTTTTCAAACTGAATATGCATGCCCCTTACCTTTGACACGCTGCTGGTACACCTTAATATCCCCCATTTTGAGACGATAAGGGCTATTCTATTCTATTCTATTCTATTCTATTCTATTCTATTCTATTCTATTGTCTCAACTGCTGTTTCCCAGCACTGTAAACAACAAAGTAATTCTAAATGAATAAAGGCTGACGTTGCTTGACAGTTGGTATTTTGTGTAAAGACGGAAGTAAAACAAGTGGGAGGAGACGAAGGCCATCACAGCTCCTACTACGCCTGAAACGGTAAGGTGTTTGTGGAGATTTTCTCTCTTAAATGGTTGTGTGGGGAGCTTCATTATAACTCCAGAAGGTACGGTAATTCGTGGGGTGAGGTTTGTATTAGGCTTACAGATTAAGAGCTTAACTATCCCGGGAAAGGCTTCCTTAAGCTTGGACTTAGAAGGTCATGTCAGAGCTGCTAGCCGACACTGACAGCAGGCTCTCCGCTAGCCTTTAGCATCAGTTTCATTCATCTACCCGAACTACCGCAAACATGCAGGAATGGGCCAGTCAGTTATGCGTGAGTAACTGGGTGAAGAGAATCTTTGATTTCTTACTCGTATAGCTGTATTTAGTTAACTTCATGTTGACATAAACTAAATATTTGGTGTTTGTTTCTGTATGCACTCGAGCTCACTGTGCTAACGTCACCGTAGCTTAATGCTAGTCAGTTAGCGAACATCTCTACTTCTATGTGGCTAAGTTACATTTGTTAAAATTATTGTACATTTGCGTTACTAATTTATGATTCAGCAAAAGCTTAAGGCGTCAATTTGGGGCAGTATATATATATATATATATATATATATATATATATATATATATATAGTAATAATCTTTTAAACAGCAGCTAGCTACTTCGTCAGTCTTGTGAACGAGCGGTGCAATACGGAGCTAGCAACCTGTCAGACGTTGACAGCTACCTGCGAGACAAAACTAAGGGTTTTACATTGTTTCTGCCGTGAGTTGACGATAGTAAAGTTTTTTTTTTTTTAATGTTGTGTTAAAACGTGTAGGTACTCAATTGTAGGGATATGCAGTTGTATTTGTCAATAAACGAGTATCATAGCTTCAAGTATGTACAAATAAGACTTTAATACATATATTGGACTTGAGTTTTCCTGCCCTAGCTGATTCCTTGCTGTCCTGGAAGGAAATCTGTGGAAGGGTACAATACACCTGGTAGGGTGGTCTCAAGATGATAACCAACTTAAAATTACATCAGCCTCAAAACATCTAAAAAGTGTGAACAATGCAAAATGTCTTAATTCACACATAAAATAGCATTTATTAGGCTAACATCTCAGAGAACAAAGGCAATTTAAAAATTAATTTATCTGGTCAGCACATTCAAAACGAAAACTGATTACCAAAATGTTATTCCAACACCCTGTGTAGAATAAGTATCACAGATAATGACAATAGATTAAAAATATTACAACTTCATAGTAACAGTGCAAAAAGCCAAATAAGTAATGGGAAATGTTTCAATTTGCTTGATTTAAAACAGAGTGAATTAACATTAGACTCGGGGAGTTGAGGGCAGAGCCTGCTTGACATGCCATAGTCATTGGTTCAATATTTTAGGGAAAAAAGTTTGAAGAATCAAAGTGATCAGGAACGGCTCATAAGATTGCAGGAGGTTAGACTGACATTGGAGCTTGCTCCAGATCACCTCTATAGGTCAATAATTATAGCTTCAACTTCATAGTGTGTTATCAGAATCAAAGTATGTTTGGACATGATATGAATAACAGCGACCAAGACGCTAAAGTGGTGGGAACATCATGATGGCATAAATGAAAGCGATCAGTGAGGGAAAATGTTGGTTAATCATAAGCGGTATTATCATTGCGATAGTCAGCAATAATCATTGTCCTAATAGTTTTAATACTTGGACACTTTACTTGCAACAAAAAATAGAATATTAGATTGAATTCTTTATTGGAATATAAAGCGTTTTCCAGTATTTTTTGCTGATGGCAGCTTGATGAAGTGGAAATGCTTATTCTCCATCCTGAACTCAGTCAGTGTTGGCTGAAGAAACTACTGTTGGCTCTGTTTGTGCTGATATTGACATTTTCTCTCTAAAGAAGATAATCAGGATCTGGTTTCTCAGCAAAATCTTTTGTTTTCTTTCCCAATCTGCCACTATCTATTCAGGAAAAGAGAGGAAATCCTTTTATTCTCCTTTGCTTGCACTTCTAGTGTTTCCTGCTGCTCTTCTAAAGAGTTTCACTTGGGCGAAAGCCCTGCAGTTATTCTGTTTCATCCTTTGCTTTTTGCAGGAGAACAGACAGTTTGGATCCAAGATGACAGACTCCAAGTACTTCACTACTACCAAGAAAGGTCTGATAACTTTCTTTATGTTCATAAATAGCTTCCTGTATTAAATTGCTGTATTTATATTGAGAAATGGCTCCTTTAGACAAATTATTATAGCCAAAAAACATTAACTTTGCTGCTTTTGAAAAGAAAGAACGCATATATTTTTATCAGCGTGCAAATATATCATGATAGATTGTGTTCTGCCTCTACATAAGTAAAGAAAATAAAATTATTTATGTGTTGGGATTAATAAAATATCCTGGTAAAGTTGCATATTGCAAACTAATGTCTGAATCTTTAGATTTACTAGAAATGTAATGGCGTGGATCTTTTTTTTTTAAGCTCTCATCTAGTAATTCTGGTAGCATCTAGAAGGAGTTTACATTAAGCAGAAAACTCTAATTACCTAGGATCAAATTTAAGGCCATAATTGCCCTTTATTGACATGTTTATAGATTAACTTGCTTTGTGTAAAGAAACACATGATTGTAAACAGACTTTATCCTAACAAAATATTCCCAGGATGACTTCAAACCTCTCGCAGACTTAGTTTCTACTGACAAAATACAAAGTTTAATGAGAGTAATAGATGACATGCACATTCTCACAATAAATGACTTCCCACTCTTATTGTTGTGTGTGGTGCAAATAATATATGTCTACCTGTCCTGCTGTGTAAAAGCCAGGAATTATGAAGCTCTTAAATTTCCTATGTTATGAAAGATTGTTGCTCAGGCGCCAAGTGGCTCAGGAGTTTGTCCCACCGCTCCATCCGTCTCAGTCAAAACACTTTACCCGCCTTACCTGCTGGTGGTGGTCAGAGGGCCTGGTGGCGCTGGCTGAATGGCAGCCATGTTTAACCAGTAACTCATCACTTAGCTACAGAGAACAAGAATAAAAAGTAGTGTTCAACTATTGGAAATATTACATTTGAATTAGGCCAGTTCAGAAGAGCCTAGGAACCTCTGAGGGATAAGTAACCAGAAAAAAAAAACTAACTCAGAATAATATTTTAAATATGTTGTATTAATTTAAACAGTTATATTCAAGAGATACAGAAAATAAAACGAGAAGTTTGTTTACCAAAGTAATAGTCTCTGGCCATCAGAATAGATTCTGTTTAACTCTCCGTCCATTAATGGACCAGTTTCACATCTTGGTCCAGACGTGAAACTGGATCAAGCCTTTGCCTTTCAAGCTCTCTGGTTCTCCAGATCTTGGCCATACCAAAAAAATGAGTCCTGACCTGACCAGTTCAGCACACTCAGGATAGACAGAAAAACTGTCGCCAGCCCTCTGCTCAGCCGTTACACCCACCCACTCTCAACACTTTTATACTGCTTTAACATGTTTTAACCCATTGATTTAAGCTTTTACCTTTTAGATTTTAAATGCACATTTTTAATTGCACACTATTGTGAAATGTATTTATTATTTTCACACTTCCATCAGTTTTTATGACAGATTTTCTAATGTTCTATCAGACTGCCCCCATGGTAGCTGTGGTTAAAATGTAGCTTATCACCATCAGCATGTGAACGACTGTAACGTAAAGCACATCAGAGTCCTCAGACCTGATAACGTTCTACACGAGTACAGGACACTTACCGTTTTCATAGTTTTCAACGCTCTGCAAGCACTTTGAGCATGTTGTTCAGCAGCACAGCACTTATTTGTATATTTATAAGATTATTCAATGACAAATGAACCACATCAAATACAGAGACTCACAATAAATCCTACTTTCAGAATTGTTTTGTGTTGATTTAAATGTATGATAAACTAATAAGGATGTCAGTAAAAAGGGAACATCACTGCTTGTAATTTCCCCTTTTAAATCCTTTAAAAGAACCATCACAACATTAACAGAAAATATTTAAAATAAACACACAATCCACTTGGTTTTATTTAAAACAATAATTGACCCAGCGATCATGCTGCTCTGCAAAGAACTGATATTAACTGGTTAATTAGTTAAACTACAGCAGATAGCTGGTGGCCAGCATGCAGTCAGATAAATTGTAGTCATTGCACTCATAGCTTCTTCCCTGCTGTACTTTTAAAACAGCATTTCTGGGTAAAGTGTTCTTTCAATTTCCATATTGTGAGACTGTGCCTTTCACAATTAGAAATATTTCTCCCACCAAAAAAAACAAAGTCTTTTTTAAGCAAAAGAAAAGTAAAGTAGTCTCTTTTTTCAGCCAGTCTACGTACAGCAAATGGCACCAGATCTGCTAATTATGGGCCTAGAGAAGTCCAGCTACTCCTGACACTTTTTGCAGCATCTCATTTAAAAGTGTGACTTTTAAACGTCACCACTTCAATAAGAGTGATAAGGAGCTCTCCTTCAGTTTCCACACCATGACTGTCGGTGCTTTATATGATCAAAAATATTTAGAAACTGCTGACTTTGTCCGTCCTGTGAATGAGGGAAATGTGTAGAAGCGTACTTTCAGCCAGCTGACTGCAGCAAGCAAGGCAGTTTTTTGACAACTGTTTCTAACATTTTCCGCAACATGATACTGCTAACTGACTGGTTCTGCTCACTTTTAATGCATCATAGCACGCTAAAATGGAAACATTTTGGCCTTTGTTCTTTGTTTGTTTAGGGGAGATTTTTGAGCTCAAGGCGGAGCTGAACAGTGACAAAAAAGAGAAGAAGAAGGAGGCTGTCAAAAAGGTCATTGCATCAATGACAGTGGGGAAGGATGTCAGGTGAGCAGCTAGAAATGACGTCAGAAACGAACAAAGTGTGTGATGGCACTGGTCTTCTAACAGGTGATTTCTCCTGCAGTGCTCTGTTTCCAGATGTGGTGAACTGCATGCAGACCGACAACCTGGAGCTGAAAAAGCTGGTCTACCTCTATCTTATGAACTATGCCAAAAGTCAACCAGACATGGCTATCATGGCTGTTAACACCTTTGTGAAGGTGAAGCTCAGCCTGTCATTACTGTTTGTGATGGTGTTTGTATGCCGTCAGTTCAAGCAGTTAAATAATTTCAACTTGCAGTTTGTGTGTGTGGGTGATTTGATTTTTTTAAAGTACTATTTGCATGGAATCAGGAAATCAAAAGGGAGAGGTATAATTTTACAAGTTTGTCTCTTAGTAACAGGATTGTACTGGTTTTTACAGTAGCAAATTACTTTAATGCAGCACATAATTGCTGTGTGGGTAGTGTTGTCTGTAATTTAAACCTGTTTATACGCATTTCATGAGAAAAACTCATCACTGCTCCTTGAAGTTCTTTGTCCCCTTGGGTATTTTTTTTCACTCGTCTGATGGCAGCTTAAGCTCCAAAGATCAGTTTCTGTGTTGCCATCTAGAGCTTTTCATTAAGCATTTTACTTTTTCATCCTGTCTTCTAATTTAAGAAGACTGCACCCCATAGTTTGTTTGACTATTCTAATTTAAACAAAAATTAAAAAGGAATTTGATTATGTCTGATTAAAAGGCTAAAGGAATGCATGTTTTCTGGAAACCCACCAGGACTGTGAAGACCCCAACCCTCTCATCCGAGCCCTCGCCGTTCGAACCATGGGCTGTATTCGTGTGGACAAGATCACCGAGTACCTCTGTGAGCCTCTGAGAAAATGTCTGAAGGACGAAGACCCCTATGTGAGGAAGACGGCTGCAGTGTGTGTTGCAAAGCTGCACGATATCAACGCCCAGTTAGTGGAGGACCAGGGCTTCTTGGACACTCTCAAGGATCTGATTTCGGACTCCAATCCCATGGTGTGGCTCTTTCTGATGGCGTGACTGAATTCATGCAAGTCTTGCAGATGATGCAACCCTTGACCCCTTGTCTTTCTCTTTAGGTCGTCGCAAATGCCGTGGCGGCTCTGTCTGAAATTGCAGAGTCACATCCCAACAGCAATCTTCTGGACCTGAACCCTCAGACCATAAACAAGTTGCTGACAGCTCTTAATGAATGCACAGAGTGGGGCCAGATATTTATTCTTGACTGTCTAGCCAATTACACACCTCGGGATGATCGAGAGTCCCAAAGGTAAGATTATTATTTTGGTAGTGACTCCCACCTACATATTTCCTCTTTCTGCACGTCTCTAAATGTCTCTGAACAGCTTCGTTTTAATTTCTTTGTTTCCTTCCTATTATCGTTATCATCTGCCAGCATCTGTGAGCGAGTCACCCCGAGGCTCTCGCATGCCAACTCGGCGGTGGTGTTGTCAGCAGTTAAAGTTTTAATGAAGTTCATGGAAATGCTCCCTAAAGACCTGGACTATTATGGCACTCTGCTGAAGAAGCTCGCCCCCCCTCTGGTCACGCTGCTCTCTGCTGAGCCTGAGCTGCAATATGTTGCACTCAGAAACATCAACCTCATTGTGCAGAGAAGGTATGTCGACAGAAAAGCAGTTTTTTGCACTCAATTTTGAATAGACAAAGCTTAATAATGTTTTTTTTGTTTTTTTGGTGGTGGTGGTGGTAAAATTTTGTACTTTTAGACCGGAAATCCTGAAACATGAAATGAAGGTTTTCTTTGTCAAGTACAATGACCCAATCTATGTCAAACTGGAGAAGCTGGACATAATGATTCGCCTTGCATCTCAGGCCAACATTGCCCAGGTAACCGTCAACCTATCCAAGATATATATATTCATCTTGATGAATGAAAATATCAACAAAAGTTGATTTTTGTCAGTAATTCAGTTTGAAAAGTGAAACTTGTACGTATGAAGAATGGTTACACAGTTTGACTTATTTCAAATGAATTTGGGGCTTTCCTTAACTTTAAGTCAAAATCATAGAATGAACAGAAATAATCTGAGTTGTAGCTTTTCAACTGGAATTGCTGGAATAAATGAGCTTTATGATAATATTTAGGTTCATTGAGGTCTTAATCTAAGGATGCAAATGAAAAGTAAAGATCCTGTTTGTGTGGTGCCTGTTTTTTACTCTAGGTGCTGGCTGAGCTAAAGGAGTACGCAACTGAGGTGGATGTGGACTTTGTGCGTAAAGCGGTCAGGGCCATTGGCCGCTGTGCCATCAAAGTGGAGGTTAGTGGAAATCACAGAGCACCGTCGCCAGGTTTTGTTTGTCAAATACTCTTCAGCAATCCTTCATATTGTTGCACTTACAGCAAAATTCACATTCAAATAAAATTCAAATGATAACTGACCACTTGTAAGGCACAGCTTTATGCACAAGGTGGCCCTGTTACTGAAAACACTATGATTTTAATTCATTGTGCTTTTTATTTCAGACGTGTAAAAATATTCTCATCTGCATAATGTTTTCCTCAGTCCAGGAAAACACAAATACTCAAATCATTGTTTTATAAATGAGCTCTGTTTATATTTTCTAAATATTTGAAAACTGTTATTTTTAACGTCTCTTGGGCTTTTTTTTTTTTTCCTTTTCCCACTATTAGCAATCAGCAGAGCGCTGCGTCAGCACACTGCTGGATCTCATACAGACCAAGGTCAATTATGTGGTGCAGGAGGCCATAGTTGTCATCAAGGACATCTTCCGCAAATACCCCAACAAGTACGTTTTGTCCAACACACCAGTCTTAACATTTACCTTTTCTCCAGAAATTTCTAGAAAATATGTAATTTCACTATTTTATGTAGTTTTATTTAGCAAATGATTCCCACAAAGCTGCTGATTTGTGTAAAAATGTGGAGGATATTTACCGGTAAACATGACATAGACAGTCATTACTTTGCTTTGTCTGGTTTGTATACAAGCGGACAAAATACCTATTCCATTAATCACTGAGCTGAAAATACAAAAATCTTAATATGACATTTTTATGGTTAAAAGTGCTTAAATTGTGATTGCAATTTTTGTAAATGGATTTCTAATTTTGGGATTTTTATTGAAAAAATTTTTTTTTGAAGATGGCTGACAGTTTTGTCATCTTATCAAACAACTAACTGAAGTTGACAATAATTATGCTAACTTTTATCATTAGATATTTGGCAAAAATAATATTGATTTCGTATCAGTTTCTTTCAAACTTATTTCTATTCTATCCAGAGCTAAGAAGATGCCATGGTGTGTGTGTGAAAGGGGGCAACTGCTAGAAAAGTTAGCATGTTTAACTGTAATCAGTATCTCTGCCTATTGCTAAAGTTTCTCTGCTATCCTAAATCTGAGATTTCCACAAAAAGCTGTCAACGTGTCAAAATTCAGATACAAGAAAACAACTTTTCTGGACTGTATTTAGCTTTTATTTTAGGTGTTAAAGCCTTTTTAACACGTCACTGATATTGAACATTTCTTGCCCTCATTAACAGCTTCCAAACTGAAGAGTGTTGTGCTTCACACATCAGGCTTTAGCAATTAGGGGAAATGACAGATTGGAGCTAGTGGTTTTTGTCAGGTTCAAGCTAAAAATCACTCCAATTCAGAATCTGTTTGTTTTTCTCTTTTTTTTTTTCCATTCTTAAAAATAAAATACAACATTTAACATTAATGGTTATTTTCATGTGATTAAAGGGAAACATTTTTGGATATACATCTTGTTTTATAAATGTTTGCCTGATAAGCGTTGGAAAGAGATTTTAAGGAAGGATTTAGGGGCCTCCTTAGATTCTCTTTGACAACTTGCTGTGATTCCACATGGTTAACCTGTTGGTCTCAGGTTGTCATTCACAATGACAGGGGTGTCAAACTCCAGTCCTCAAGGGCCGCTGTCCTGCAGTGTTTAGATGTGCCACAGGTAAAAAACAGTGGAATGAAATGGCTTAATTACCTCCTCCCTGTGTAGATCGGTTCTCCTGAGCCTTGCTAATGACCTAATTATTCTTTTCAGGTGTGGTGCAGCAGAGGCACATCTAAAAGTTGCAGGACAGAGGCCCTTGAGGACTGGAGTTTGACACCCCTGTCACTAGAGGACCCAAATTTGGGTCCTCTAGTGACAGACAGGTTAAAGGTCAGGCTAATTTGGCGGCAGGGTGACTTCTGCTGTGGACGGGATTCATGTGGTAGACAGGAAGCTCGCCCACTCAGCAGTACACCATCGCCCTGGAGTCGTGAGCCTTGAAGGGAGCAGCTTTGCAAAGCCTATCAGCTCGGCATGGTTCACGCTTTGAGCCAAATGAGTCACCAGCTAGTCAAAGTTTGCTCTTTCCCATTAATTAAACATTTGTGCCTCAGCATAGCTTGTAGAAAAACCATTATGCAAATGGGAGTATTAATTGCTGCAAATTTTATGCAGATCAGAAGAACCTGAAGCACTTCAGAGGGAATTATGGTTGCACATTTTGAATAAAAGGACTGAATCCGTTGCCTAAATGTGTGCAAAAATATATTTTCATTTGTCAGGCTTCTGGGGAAAAAAAATGCCATGCTAAAGTGCTGTTTGATGTGAAATGGGTAATGAGGTGGGACCTTATGTCACTACTTTTGCGTACCCTAACAACAACTCAACCTTTTAGTTTCCTACCTTTTAGTTTTGGCAAAACGTTACCAGGTTGAGTTTAAATTGAATTGGAGACATTTGCAATTTGTTTAGCGCTTTTTTTTTTTTTTCTTTTTTCATCATTGCTGATTTATTATGTTTTATTGACAGTAATGTTATTTGGTGTAACTCCTTGCAGGTATGAGAGCGTGATTGCCACTCTGTGTGAGAACCTTGATTCCTTGGATGAGCCGGAGGCGCGTGCTGCCATGATCTGGATTGTGGGAGAGTACGCTGAGCGCATCGACAACGCTGATGAGCTGCTCGAAAGCTTTTTGGAGGGCTTCCATGATGAAAGCACTCAGGTGTGTTTAGTAAGCTGCCGGGTTTGTTGTTATTTGGAAAATGAAAAACATCTGATTGTGCTTCAATGATTTCTAATCAGTGCTGGCAGAGAAGAGTGTATATTTTCTGCATGAAAATTATTAATGCCGCTTTTTTTGCTGCTGTAAATATGGCAACACGTAGGAGGCATTGGTATAGATGAGCTTAAGAGATCAGGTTTTAATTTGGCAGTCGATCTTCACCAGGCAGCATTTAAATCAAAGGCGGACCCTCACTCTGGACACATTTAGTCAAAAAGCCTCTCTTTTCACGCTCTCGTGTGGTTCAGTGTGGAATACGACGGTTGTGTGGTTTTTCAATTCTGAAATTATGAAAGATGCAGCTCATAGTGGGAGGTGTAGAGCTGTAAAAGGTTGTTCCATCTGAATAAGTGAAGGATTGTCATGTTATTGCCTATAAAAGATTTTTGCTGGCGGAGGGATTTATTATTTTTTTTACCATGTTTCATAACATGGAGAAAAGATTCCCTTATTATATTAAATAGATTTAAAACCACAAAAACAAACTTAAAGACTGAAGCTTTGTATATTTGGTCTGTATATTGAGGTTTAGAAAACAGTTGTTTCTTTAAATCCACTGCGTTACAGATTTGGAGAATCCATTTTAAATCGTTTAAATGCGCAGCTGTAACTTGTGTTCACTGTGACCCTTTTAGGTGCAGCTACAACTACTGACTGCAATAGTCAAGCTGTTCCTGAAGAAACCCACAGAGACCCAGGAGCTGGTGCAGCAGGTCCTCAGCCTGGCCACACAGGTGAGAATAAAACCATAATAAATTATTATCTTCAACATTTTTCCATTTTGTACTTGAGTTGTTTCTACACATGGGCGTCCCGTTTAACTTTGCATAATCATGTTTGGGATAGAATTTGAAAAGGAGTGAAAGCTACATTTTTTGCTGCTAAATTGATTTAAAGTGTTTGATAAATGTGACTCTAGCACTTCCAACATCTCACTAGCAGGACTTTAAACTCTAGGAATGATGATGGAAAATATTGATGAAACTGTAAACTTTTTTAAAACCTTGGTATACCTTGATGCTCATAACTGGCTTATGCCTTTGCCCAGGTGCCTTTCAATCCTCTGTCTTCCTCTTTTTAATTTGGATAAAAGGATCGGTGATGCAAGAGAAGCAAACATGCTTTTGTACTCCCACTTTTTGACTCGGACTGATTCTGATCCTGATAAATTTATAAAGCCTTTAGCCTTCATCAGACTTTCTAAATTGTAAATTAAATGTGGATATTGGAAGTAGTTGCCACTCTCCTTCACCTCTGAGTTGGTCCAGTCAATAATCAGCAACATTTTCAAGCTAAACTAACTGTAAACTCTATAACTAGTAAGGTTATTATTTTAGTATATATCTGACACAGCATAGAAACAATCGTTTACAGTTGAGATGTTTTAACTGTTAATGTTGAGAGATTTTAGATCCAAGACCTGATCTCCCATTATTATGATTTCCAAGTGTTTTTAGATACTCTTCTGTTCCATTAAAGTTGATCTTGTCTTGTATGTCAATGTAGCTGTATCTTAATAATTAGGAACCACATATATCTTTCTATCTTGAACCTACTATGAACAGAGACCGATTGCATCTACAGGCTGTATAAGTAGAAATGTATGTTGTCGATTGATTTCATAAGATCATTCACTTTTATAGAGTGCATGTTTTAACATAGTAATGTATGTAATCCAACATGACAAAATTCAAGAAGAAGCTCACTGTATTACTTTTTTCTGTGTGGTGATGGTATTTTTAAATGTTTTCATAAAAAAAAAAAAACAGCATTGCTTCATGAACACAAATTGTTTTTCTGTGAGACTTCTGCAGGTTAGCGCATAATCCACAGGATTTACCTTTATTAATCTCTTTTAGGAGAGGGATCCGTTACCTTTTTTTTTTTTTTGCTGTTGGCCACTACATTGAGGCAAACTCAGTTTTAATACTGTTAATTCTCAGACCTTAGTCCCATATCAGGAACAGAGAGTCTAAACTATTTATTCTACATATTACAAGGATATTTAGTGTCATTCCTCCACGTCTGTCTGTAGGACTCTGATAACCCAGACCTCAGGGACAGAGGCTACATCTATTGGCGTCTGCTCTCCACGGACCCTGTGGCTGCCAAGGAAGTGGTTCTGGCTGAGAAGCCTCTGATCTCCGAGGAGACGGATCTGATTGAGCCGACCTTGCTGGAGGAGCTAATCTGCCACATTGGGACTCTGGCTTCTGTCTACCACAAGCCTCCCAGTGCCTTTGTGGAGGGCAGCCGTGGGGTTCAGCACAAGAGACTCCCAGGCAGTGCTGGATCGTGAGTTACACATTGAACCCTTTATGTTTTAACAGGCTTTTCTAAATGGATGTAGTTTTTTTTTTTTTTTTTACACCTTGGGTTAAAGAGGAAATACTTTTTTTTGTGCTGAAGATGCTTTGCACGTGATACATTTGCAAACATTCACTGTGAGCATGAGTGTCACCATTTTGAGGCTTCTATTGATGCATTAAATTAATATCTTGATTATGAAACTCACTTTACTGTGGAGATCGGCCCTGGCTTCACATCAGGTTTCAGTCCTTTTCAGTTCCTAGATTGTTTCTGAACATCTTGACCAATTTCCTCTCCCGTTTTAGTCGGACTCGATTCACAATGAGCCTACATGACCATCTACCCTCCTTTTGAAACGGCAATCTTGAAATCCATCCCCAAGGACACTTGGGAATGGATTTGCGAACTGTTCTTAAGACTGGTTTCCGAACATGCACCAATCAGTTTAAATGAGGTCTACTATTTCTGGTTTTAATAAAAAAAAAAAGAGCTCATTTAATCAGAGTTTTGATGGTAGCTTATTTAAAAGTATTTGTTTATAATTCCACACTGAAAACGTAAAAGTTCAGATGTGTCCTCAAAGCCTCAAATAAAGTGGCATTCATCTCTGTGGTGAGTGCATGTGCACCGTTTATTAGCAATGACACATTTTAATTAAGAAATTAATTAAAATGTTTTAATTTTGTTTAGTTCATCCTGTCATTTTGAACTTGTTTTGCCTCTTTCTAGTGGAGAGAGCGTTGAGAGCCCAGACACGGGCTCTGCAGCTGGAGTTTCTGACGCACCGCCTGCGGTCATACCGTCCCAGGGTGACCTCCTGGGCGACCTCCTCAATCTTGATCTGACACCCCCTGCCACCACTGGACCCCCACCCCCAGCCACTTCTGGCATGCAGCTGGGCGCCATGGATCTCCTTGGAGGGGGACTGGACAGCCTGGTACGTTTCAGAAGACCTGCTTGAGTCCGTCTGTCAGGTTTAGTTCATTTATAAGCTTAATGTCACTGGGTCTAAATTGTGGAACGTTTTCTATTTTTTACATTTTGTTCTTTCTTTTACTTTTTTTCTTATCTGTTCTTCTGTTCTTTGTTCAATGCTGCACCTGCAGATGGGGGATGAGTCTGAGCCGGTAACTACAGAGAAAGGGCACGATATTTATCAGTCATATAAAACCATTTTTAAAACAATAAGTCTTAAAGAGCCCATTTCGTGCTTAGGGGGATCATTTCTTTTGGGACCTCAGGTAGATGTTGCGCTCTTTGTCCCTTTGTCTTTTAAAAGCTTCACTCTAAAGCCAGTCTGCTCATCAGCCAACCTAATAAAACCAGTGCTAAGGAATGCTGTTGATGTAGTAATGTTCTGAGCAGAGTTGTAATACTCGACAAGCTGTGTTCACTCAAGAAATGCTTACAAATGTTAAACTGTTTATATTTCTCTCTGCCTCGGAGAAAACAGTTTTCTTTAAATGTTTCTGCTTGTACTCTCCTGCAAATCTAAATAAGTGGAAGAAAGACATCAACACACCATTTTAAACAACACAGCTGTTGTTAAAAACAGAGGCTTAAAGTTTTAATAAAGATTAGTAATAATTATCATTATACACTCTTGTCCCATCACTGAAATCTGTCCCAACTAAACTGGTGGAAACTGTGTAATGTAATTTAGTGGACTATTCAAACAGATTTTTATACCAGTCAAATAAAGTAGAGAAGCACTTTACTTTGAATTCTTCAGAGTTTATGGATGAACTCCAGCCAGGTTAAAGTTTTACGTTATGCTACATTTATTGAAACGGCTCAGAAGTGGAAAGTCAGTGGAGCTGTTTAATTAATGGAATTTTTACCTTGCAGGAAAAGTAAAAAAAAAAAAGCATAATATGGGCTCTTTAACCCCTGCTTACCTAGTTTCCACGCACCTGCCTTGATGTTTTCATTCATTCATCATCTCATATTGTTTTGACTTGTGCAGTTAGCTTGATGCTAAGTCCTGGAGGCCATCTCTCATCTCATTTTTTGGCTCTGCAATGTGTTTCGTCTTTCAATCAGCCGCCCATTCCCCTGCGGACGGACACTCCTCAGTCACCTCAGATCCCGCATCAGTCCCCGTCGCCCCCAGATTACAGCCCCACTGAGGTCGGTCCAGTGGACCATGCTGGGCCAGTAAAGGCCAGCAGCCTATATAGACCCTTACTGTTCCACTATTTCCTCTCCGTAGCATCCCCTGCAGTAATGGCTTCCTGTTTGCACTTGTTATTGCACTGTTGGTTGTCCCATTCACTGAAGGTGGGACTTTACTGAATCACAAATCATGAAGGTTTTGTTCAGTCTGTCTTCAGCCTTCACTTTGAGATGCATTTCAGTAAAACCTGTCGAATTTCACTTATTTGTCCCCAAGTAGGGGTAAAGCATACACGTCCTTTGTCTCTATGTACTTCACCTTTATTTATTTATTTTTTTACTTGCAAATGTATTTGTACCCTTGAACATTTTAATATTTTGTCACATAAAAATCACAGACTTAAATGCATCTTACTGAGAAATAATAAGTAAACACAAAGTAGTTCCTAATTGTGAAATGGAAGGAAATCTGTTCCTGGTCTTAATTTTATGTTTAAGTAATATCTGAAGATTCTGAATTTGTTTCTTCTTGCTGCTTTTTAATAAATTCCTGCTTAATGAAGTGCATGACTAATAGTTGCTCTGTAGAAAAATTTGCTCACCTCTCTGTTGCTCCTGCAGAGATGCCACAGATAATATTTACTAGTCAGGTGGCTTCTCGTTGCAATTGATTTCACTGGCTTTTATTTCGAGGTTTCAGAGCAAAAGTTGCTGAATATATGTATATGCATGCCACTTTTTTAATAATTTATATTGGTAAAACAGATTGGAATCCATGTTTTTGTTCCACTTCACAATTATGATTACTTTGTGAATAGCTGCGACTACTTCACTTAAAATCCCAACAAATCAGAATATTTTTGCAGGGTTCAGTAATAGTTTAAACCCTATAGCTACCATTAATCACACAGACATTTTCTAGCTCCTTTCGCTCCTCCCTCACCCTCTTCAATCCTTTTAGGGTGTTATCTAGTGTTTTTTGTTCATTGTATAGTTTTTAACATTCCTTATGTGCCTACTCCTCATGCTCAGCTCGGAGGAGACCTTGGAGGAAGTTCGGCCGTAAGTCCTTTTTATTAAAGGTCTTTTGAGGTTTAATGGTCTCCTACGGGGTAAAACTGACGGTACCATATGTTTTATGACCCTTAGATGGGGGCTGGTTTCGGTGCTCCTCCAGCTGCGCCGGCAGCCTCATTCAGCGCTCCTGTTAGCGGCGGACTGGACGACCTGTTTGATCTTGGAGGTGGCGTCGGTATGCCCATGGGCGCCTACAGCCCACCAAAAACAGTAAGTTCGTACTCTAGGATTGAAATTCACTGCTTGCATAATCATGGAGCCCTAACAATTCATCACTTTGTCCACAGGTTTGGCTCCCAGCCATGAAGGGGAAGGGGCTTGAAATATCTGGCACTTTTGCCCGCCGTGCCGGTGTCATCCAGATGGAGATGACTCTCACTAATAAAGCAATGAGTGTCATGACTGACTTTGCCATCCAGTTTAACAGGAACAGGTGGGATCGAGTTTTATCTTTTATTTGTTTACAGTTCTGTCACCAGTTGAATTTTGTGAAATTTCTTTCTCTTTGTTTGTCTTTAGCTTTGGTCTCGCTCCAGCTGGTCCTCTCCAGGTTCTGACCCCCCTCAGCCCCAACCAGAGCATCGAAGTGACCCTTCCACTCAATACGGTTGGACCTGTTATGAAGATGGATCCGCTCAACAACCTGCAGGTAAAACCTACACTATGAGCAACATTTCTAAATGTTACCTGGCTGGGTTGGTTTTCTTTCAGGCTCAGTGCTTTTCTGTCCATCACTGGCTGTGTTTCCATTACAAATGCGCACAAATCGTTGTCGATATTCTGCTAATGTCGAAAACCCCCCCACAATTTTGCAATTGCAGTGTTTCCATCCAGTAAGAAATGAAATTAAAATCACATGTGAATATGCTTGTTCATGCAACAAGTTATTAAAAACAATAGCAGTGACAGTTGTGAACAGTTACTTGACATATATATTCATAACTCAGCCCTGATGCTGGTGCTCATCATCTATCAGAGGAAACATCGGCGTCTTAATCAGGCGTTGGAGCGACAAGCCCTTATACTTGGCAGCGGCTACGTATGCAGTGTTTTTGAGAAATTGTAGTGTGTGATTTCACAGAAGAGCTATGGAGTCAACACATTTGAATGACAACTTTTTATGAAATGTGCAATGCTGTGAGAGCTCTGGTGGAGCCAGCTGCACATTGTCCCCAAAAACCCCCCAAAAACAAACCATCATTCTCCTACGACTTCCTGTCGTCGTCTTTGTGGTTTTCACCAGTAGTAACATCTGGCTGTTGATCACATGACTCACCAGCCAGTGTTATGCAAAAAAAGTTTTTCCATTGCAGTTTTGCGAAATACATTTATTTTAATATTGCTGAAAAACTTCCTCATCCTGGCGCAGAAATGTTTTTGTCAGAATCACTGTGTCTTCATTATCAAATTTACTTTTGGAATTTCAAGCAATTTTCTGATTAATGGAAATGCAGCTAGTTCAGGCTCTTGATTGATCAGGTATCAGTGCAAAACAGAGCCCCAATGCTGTTCAGCTCCGTTTGACTCGGCATCCTGAATGCATCCATTGAGACGCTGACCAAGTGTGTCGCATTGTTATTCTACCATGCTGTTAAAGTCCCATTTTGAGAATGAAACGGTTTAAACCCGTAACATTCACCAACGTTACTGTGAAAGGTTGTAAATGGAGCGATGGTCGGGTTTTGGTCTCTGTGGCCCTTTTTGACTGGGCTGACTATTGCTGTTTGCACCTGGGAAGGGAAGATAAGACTGTCAAAGGGGAGAAGAGAAAGGTGGGGATGGTCATTAATGGTTTCACATGCCTCCTCCTCTTTCTTCTCGCCTGAACAGCTTTTCTAACATTTCTTCTTTTCCTCCTCCATGAACAGTATTGATCTGGCCTATTTCCACTGTTCATAGCAGATTTTTCAGTTTTATTTTATAGGTTACACATGCAGATACCATCTGTATTCATGCCAACTTTTGTATTTTGCGTCTTCGTGGCATTTGTAGTGAAGTCCTCCTAGCATAGCAATGAAATCGTATAAACTGCACGATGGTCACACAGACCTGACCATCTTTAAAAATGCCTAAGTGGCAACACCAATGTAGCCTTTTCTAATAAAGCTCCATCTCAAAAACGTTGCATTGTTTGTGCTCCTGCATCTTAGGAATAAGATGCTGCATTGAATTATTCATGACTCGCTCTTCTAGCAAAGCTGCAGCTCTTTATAAAGCTGGCTAATGATAGTATCATTGCCTACTACTTGTTTCTGCAGATGCTTCCTTTATTAGATCTTTGTTGATCTGTTTCCCTCTCTTATGCTCAAACCTTCAGGACCGTAAAGCTGACTGAGAAGCTAAGGCAAACAAATTCCTTACTAAATCTGTGGCTTGTCAGATAAAATCTTTGGAGTATTTATAAATGTTCTCATTTATCCTATTTTTATCCTTGCTTGCTCCTTATTTCTCCTTTTTGGATCTTTATTTTTAGCACTTTTGATGCATTTTCAGAATGCTATTTGTAGATCAGAAACTTTTGCTTTCTTTAGATTATTGGTGTCGTATTTCAAAATAACACGCTGCAAAGATGATTTAAAAAAAAAAAAAAATCAAGAAACCAACAGTAAAAATGTACGTATATGTCAAGGATTATAATGTTAAATACTGTGTATGTCAAAACATTTAAAGAAGCAAAACAAAGAGGTGATCATTCTACACCGTTTCATGCTCAACACAGTTTAAAGCTAATTTGTAGAGCAGCTCATGTGAACTCTTGGTACAAAAGGTCAGGTTTCTTGAGGCTCATTCCTCCCACTTCCTCTAGATAAAACTCTAGTGGATTCAAAGCACTTATCAGAGCCTTGTTTAGAGAAAAATAGAACCTGGAGCTAAATAAAGCTTTGACTCATGTGTCCAGAAGAACGTTACTGCTTTTTAGATATTTATAAGGAGTGGAGCAATGCAGTTTCTTCCATTTGCTGTTTTTAGTGAGAGTTAAACTCATTTTATCACATATACAAATAATACAGAATCCTGCTAAAGCTGTTTTATCTGCTTCTACAAAGGTTGGACTGATTTATTTATTAAACCGTGTGGATTGGCAATGGGACATCATTGAGTACTGTGTGTTATTCAGCGGCTGGCTGAACAGAAAGAAGGATGGCAAATGGCCAGTTATGTCATTGGATGTGTTTTTGATTTTTCTTTTCCTTTGTTTTATTTTTGACGAACAGATTTGTGATCTGAAAGATTGACAACATTGAAAACAATCAAGTGCTGATTGGCTTTGAAATTATGATTATGAGACCAAGCCTGAAAAAAACATTCAATCCAGAGATCATCTCACACTTTAAGTTGGCACTTTTCAAAGCAGTTGTCACAAACACATTTGAAACATTACTTTTTTTTTTTTTTTTTTTTTTTTTTAAACTATTTGACAAGTTGAAAGATGTTGTTGACTAAATAAAAGGTACCAACAGCCTGGTGATCCGAAATTGTATTTTTCAGAGATTCGTTTGTATTTGTGAAGTCTGTTTCTAAATGAATAACTCTTTGGACTGAATTCGGAGGACATTTGCCTGCTCCGACTTTTTGGACCACACTAAGAGAAGTGACGTCTCTCTGTGAAAAGCACTTGAAAAGTAATTATTCTGAGATGGCTTCTTGTTTCTCCTCTCATCCGAACTTAATCCCCTCCCTGCAGGTGGCTGTTAAGAACAACATCGACGTGTTTTACTTCAGCTGCCAGTACCCCATCAGCATGCTGTTTGTGGAAGACGGGAAGATGGGTGAGTGCTTCCTCACTAAATAGCTTCGCACAAATGCCTCCGAGCCCTGCTGACGTCAGCCGGCGTACTATAAGCAGCCCTCGCTTGAAAGATTGATGCCTGTGCGACTCTTCCTGGACGTGTGCTGCGACTGCTTGTTTACTGTCCACCAGCCTAAAAGCCTGTCGCTTCACATGGCAGGGCAGATTATACAACGGGGCCATTTTGAGTCCTCTTTTTGTTTTTCTTTTGTTCTCGAGTTGCTGTTTGATTCATTTGGTGAAAATGTGTCGGCATTTGTCCCTGTGGAGCTGTCTGATGGGGCTAGCAGCATGTCTGCTGCCAGAGGCTGTGAGCTAATGCTCCACAGCCAAAGCCACAGCAGGACACCTCGTCTCCACAGTCGAAATGAACTGCTCACACACTGCTTGCTCCGGTTTTTTGTTTCTTTTCTTGTCTTTGCTGCACTGTGGGAAAACTCATAGTGTAACACAAATGGTGCTGCTATTGACCCATATATTTCAGAAAGCTTTTCTGGAACTCACCCAATGATTGCATGTCTTTATTAACAGAGAGACAAGTTTTCCTCGCCACATGGAAAGACATTTCTAATGACAACGAGGCCCAGTTTCAGATCAAAGACTGCCATCTCAGCTCGGGTAAGACGGGGGGTTAATGAAGAGAAAAACACATCACCGCACCGAAAAACGCAGCCTCTTTTCACACTGAAATAGCCAGACAGAGACGTGTCTATCTCAAAACTAATCCCAGCTAATGAAGCAATTTATATTTGATAAAGACTCATCAGCTGCACTCTCTATTTATGTGTCATAATTTAGTTTTACACGAGTGTGAGCAGCGCTGGACTGGAGAAGAATTCATAATAATGGCTTAATGGAGAGTTACCCCGACAGATTGAATTTCTTTTCCAGGAACAAAGAGAGAGGATTTCACGTCCTGCTGGGGTGCATCAGGGAGGCTGAGGAGTTATTTCAGAATTAGAAACTACACAGGTGTTTCACAGAAAGCCCGGGGTGAAAATGTGCTAGGGTAGGTTAAAGGAACAAGAGATTCTGCAGGGTCCAGTGCATTTAATGACAGACGGTCTCAGAGCATGATAGAAGTCAGCGAGGGGTTTAGATTTAAGTATCTGAGCCAAGATGAACTGTGCAGCACCGTTTTCAGCAGGGAGGTTGTGATCTCTTGTTGCGTTCTTTGTTAACAGATGCAGCCTCCAACAAACTTCAGGGTAGCAACATCTTCACGATCGCTAAGCGCACCGTGGACGGCCAGGACATGCTGTACCAGTCCACCAAGCTCAGCAACGGCATCTGGGTTCTGGCTGAGCTCCGGGTGCAGACAGGAAACCCGACTTTCACAGTGAGTCTTGCACAACAAACTGTTTGGTCTAATCACTGCTCTGATTGTGCTGCTAATTACTGAAGAAGGAAACAGCTGGGAGGAGACAAGGTCACTGTCAGCAATTTAGTTTGAAAGACAATTAAAATATTGAGAAATATTTCACCATGAGAACAAGCAGACATGGGAGCCCTCATATAAATAAAAGACGATTGACAGATGATTCCTTTGATGAGGAAAAAGGTTTTTTTTTTTTTTTTCCACAAGCTTACCTTCAAAGCTTTCTATAACCGATTACATCCATGGGTACAGTCAGTAAATTGCAGAAGTATTCACACCCCTTAAACATTTTCATTTTTGTCAGATCAACAACCTTTAATATACCGTTGACACATTTTACGTCATATATCTGCACATAGTTTTAATTTACTTAATTTCTGCCTAGGATTAATAGTTTTTTTGGTAACACTTTATTTGAAGGTGTGTGCATAAGACTGACATAAACATGACACAATAACCTGTCATGAACATTAAGGCGTCTTCTTGAATGTTTGACTGTTGTCATTCGGTAAATTTTTCCTTTTGTAACTGAACTAAATTTTACATCATTTTGCAAATAAGATTTTGTGCATTAGTATTCAGCCCGCTTTTCTTTGATACCCCCAAATAAAACTGATTGTCCTCAGAAGTCACATAATGGGCAGATAAAGTCCACTTGTGTTTCACATAATTGCAGTATGAATCCAGCTGTTCTCTGAAGGCCTGGGAGTTTCATCAGAGAACAAAATTCACACTTAAATTTTTTTTAAGAAGAAAAGGATTCGTGTTCATAGAAGTAAACGTTAGATGGTCTTCATCCTACATTGTGCAGATTCTCTCTTTGATTGCATTTTGCTTCCCCAGTCATCCTGCTATATCTGAATGAAGGTGCAGGGTTGTAAGAATAAGTTTTGTTTTGTTTTTCTCGAAGAAAATGACAATTTCTGACTGTAATCTCACAAAGTTGTTGTATGACAACATATTATAGTCGATGAAACTAAACAAGAAATTTTGGGCCATAATTCCAAAAGGCTTGGCACAGACGGTGACAGCATAGTCCCAGTATAAGTCGGCGTTGGTAGCATTACGCTTTGAGGTTTTTCTTTCTTTAAATGAAACTTTGCTTCGTGTCCAAATGTGTTTCAATTTTTGTCCAAAACTTTTCTGCTATAAATATGAAGATAGGTTTCAGATTTCACAGAGAGTCCATGCATACATCTAAATCCACAAAAAATGACTTAAAGCTGCAGTATGTAACTTTTATAAGCACTATGTGTTTTTACACATTTGTTAAATCTTCACCATGTTGTGACAGTATGGTACCGCTTCGTCAGAAACTACCAATTGGAGCCAAGAGGAAGATGTGTCAATAATCCTCTGGTACATGCTGCTAAATGTGCTAATGGTGGAGAAACACCATTACAGGAAACTGTTTATCCACCCTCATCAGGGAAGGTGTGATCAGTGTGATCCTCCTCCTGGCTCTGATTGGTCGTTTTTAACCGAGCTGTGTATTTTTGGAGATAGCTGTAGGACCACAGAGAGGAGACGGAGGATCTTTTTTTTCTTCTTCTTCTTCTGCAGACTCTAATATTATACAACACAGTGGCAATTTAAACAAATAAGTAAACACATATTTAAAATAAAGGCTACATACCGCAGCTTTAATGAGAAAGTTGCAATGTTTTGAAGCTGATTACCAAAGAAAACTGAATCAAAAGATGCTTCAGATTATGTTGATTTAACTCTGTGCATGCTTAAAGTGAGCAAGGTCATTCAGTTTAGTTTAAGAATCTTCTGTACTGAATAAAGTCGGAATGATTCAGTGATCAGACTGTCACCGCTCCATGACAAGGATCGAGACTATTGACGTTCTGGGATCCGAGTGAGCAAGCAGCCGTGACAGAGACGGATGCGCTGCGATGAGCAGCAAACTTCCTGAGTATTGTGTGGATGCATTGACGCATTCCTGTCCGTTATGACGTTGCGTGTCTCTGCTTTGTCAGCGAGTCTCAGTCATGAAGTTGAAGGATTGTGTTTGGCGTACAGATTCGGAGCGAGCGGTGACCTTGATGCGACTCACCTCCCTGCTCGTTCCTCCGTCAGCATTCGCCTCATGTTTAAGTTATGAGGCAGCGTCAACTGTCTTTTTGTTTACTCCTGTCTGGGCCAGTCAATTTATCAGTCATCCAATGTGTGGTCATTAAATCCTCTGAATTTTCATTTGGTTCACTCTTCCCTCAGTTTATCAATCATTGCACAGACCAACCTGTTAAACAGAAATGTAATTCGAATAATAAGTATCCTGGGTGATTGAGGAATATTTGTTATCCTGGAAGAAACGTGTAGTTTATTTTTTTATTTCACAGCACATCCTGTTTTTATTAAACTTTAACGATCCAGGAAGCTCGCTCTTATCCTTCAGTATTTTCTCTTCCTTTCTTTATGCTGTTCTTCTTCATTTTAAAGCCCAAAGTATTCCTCAGTGTCGCTCGAAGCTCACTGGTTCAGTGCCATTCAGAATTATTTAAAGCAACATGGGACCTTAAAATTTAACTTAACATTTTCCCTTGTCACATTTCTTTTCTTTTATTTAACTGATTCTTTTTTTTTTTTTGTAAAAGCCTCCTGAATATAATTTTAGTCCTAAAACGTCTTTTCTTCTTGGGTTAACTTCATCCTTCTCATCATCATCTCTGACTTGTTTGCCTCTTCTTGTTGAAGATGATGCATCCCTACAGCATGATGCTGCCACCGACATATATCACAGTGAGGACGGAAGGGTCAGACTGATGTACAATGCTAGTTCTTGTAACATATGACATTTTGCATGTCATCTCAGAAATTTCTGTTTTGGCCTCTTCTGACCAGAAAAGCTTCTTTCTCATATCTGTTTTCTATTTTCTTGCTCGTCCTCCATCGAGGTCAAACTAATAGTTGCCCTGTCAGCAGTTTTCTCCCACCTGAGCTGCAGCTCTCTGCAACTCCTCCAGGGTTACCGTGATCGTTTTGATCACTTCTCTCCTTTCATGAGCTCTCCGTTTAGATTTCCCACCATAACTGTTCTCATTTTCAAATGACTGATTCAAGATCAAGAGATCCTCAGAGCTTTGGGATATTGTTTTTTGATCTAACGCTGCATTAATGGCATTTGTTCACAGATTTTTCTTTTCTCTAACAAACCTGTTAAATACAGGTCAGCTGTACTGATTATATTGTAACATGACAAAATGTAAAAAAAAACAACAACAAAAAAAAACAAGGTCTTGAGGAGCAAATGGTTTTGCACAGCACAGTAGGCTGCAAACTGTGCAGTGAACGTAAGCGCAGAGTTTATATTGCTGCATGCACATAATGTACAGTGACGCTGTGAGCTGCTGCAGGGTCCCAGCGCTCTCTTGGCACAGAACATTAAAGCCAAGCTGCCAAAGCCTTTTGTCGAACGCTATTTTTAGACCTGAAGGAGTAAAGCCCTGCCACTGCATTTTTCACTGGGTTTTACGGTGTTTCAGAAAACAAACAAAAAAAAGGGATTAAGAATCATTTTCTTCAGAGGAAACATACACTTCTGGGTCCTTTTTTTTTCTTTTTTTTTTAGTTTTTTTTTCTTCTTCTTCTTTCTCCTGCTCTGCACCCAGTGTTGTTTTGAACCATAATCATAGCTTGGCCTATTTTTCCTCATAATCTAAACTTGATTGACTTCAGCTCTCCCACGATACCTTTCTATTTATATGAACTATTAAAGCTTTGTCCCAGTTCCACTCCCCAGTCTGCTTCTTGCTAACTCTTTGGAAAATGTGTTTAATTATTTAGGAAGCTAAATAATTAAAAATCACAATTTTGAATTCAGATTTTTGTTTTGTTTTTGTTTTTTACAAAAACAAAACAAAGATTTTACAAAAGAGAGTTGCTCACTTTAGAAATTGGGTAAACTAAAATCTTTATGGGTTACCAGAAATGTAACAATTTATTAGTAATATGAAGAATCGGAGCTCCAAACCTGCATTGCTGAAGACTCGTCACCTTTTTAGTTGATATGACGTTGTATTCGTTGGAGCCACGTCTCTAACAATCCCACTTTTCCACACATTCACACCTTCCTCTGCTGAAAACAGCTGCCTGCTGCAGGCGAAAACAACTCTACGAAGGTGATGGGAAGAAAGGAAAAAGTGAGAAGTTTTCAAGCAGACAGAAAACACGGCAGAGTGGCTTTTATTCCTGTACGAAACATCAGCTGCAGCTCCTGTCTACTTCCTTTAACGACCTCATTTTCCATCTCTGAACTTATGTACACTGTATATCTGGGAGCTTTGGGATGCTGCTCATCTTCTTGACATGAAGCTGGGCTGTTCTCATCTGCCATCTCCTGTCCCCATGGCAACAATGTGACCAGTGATGTTGGCTGATTTATTTTGTTTTATTTTCCTCTTCTCTGCCCACCTCTACAGCGTGTTCTTACTGTTGTCAGTAAACTCAGAAATAGAAACTCCATGAATACACAAGGCTTCGGTTTGCCTACATATCCATTTCTGTTCAGCATACGAATATTGTACATTGGGATTCTCAGGCTGAGAGCTTTATTGCTTGGGTTTTTTTTAATCAAAGGCCAAAAATTTTACTTTCTCAATATTAACAGCTCAGAAGTTTGCATACGCTCATAATTGGGGTGAATGTTGTTTTACTTTGAAGCTTTTTGGGTGATTTTTATTTTATTTTTATTTTTTAAGATTAACTGGTGACAAAATTAGCAACGTCAATCGTTTGAAACAGGACTCATTGTTTTCTTTTTATTGCAGTTTCAGAGTAATCCACTCTTCTTGGCAGATGTGTACAAGTACATTTTATTTGATTAGTTTGTTGGTGGGTTTTTGCTTTTTAGGTCAAATTTGAGGTCATTCTTGTGTTGGAACATCAATTCGTCATCATCAACAGGAAGCTGCTGTTATGTGGATATATCCTGTAGCTTCATGCTACCATCTCCGCTCTTCAGAGTAGGAATATTTGGGTTTTTGTTAGGTTTGGAAGCCCCACATTGACTCAGACATATTCCTTGTCTTCAGAAAGCTCAGTCTTTGCACCATCAGACCAGAAAACTTTTCTCCAGAGAGAATTGAGGTTTTCTCTGCAGGCAAACATGAAGGACTTGATCGATCTCAGCATCTGCAGTTCGGTGGTTGCTGAACCGCAGATGTTCAGCAATCACTGCAGTTGCTGAACATCTGAGCTCATTTCTCTTCATGTAAAGACGGCAGTTTGGAGAATAACGGATGGAAAAAAAACAAAAAAAAAACATTAGCAGTGTTTTTGGTATCAAAATAATCAGATGAGGGAATAACTAGGATAGCAGCTCAGTAACAACTTGATAACCGGTCTGTTTCTGTGACGCATCTCTTCACCTTTGCTTTGTTTATCCCGATTAAATCTTTTAATTGTTGATTTGTCTCGCTCCAAGGAATCACACTGATTTAAGTTTCCATCCAGCTGCTGCTGAAAACATTCTGTCAGCAGGCAGCCGATTGACTTTGGATTGTTTCCTTGCTGTTCGCTGCTGTCGTTAAATTATTTCTCATTGTGTCTGGTGTTCTTCTGCGTTGGCATCAATACCTGGTTTCACTTTATGTTTAATGCAGGCTTATTTCTGGACGCCTCTGTCGGGTTTCTCCTCACAAACTTCCCAGCCGGTTGTTTTCTTCTTTCTTTGCGCTGCATCATTTGCATTGCTTTCCTTCCTCACTCTGACCTGTTGATTCTGCAGCAGAAGGTCTGTGTGCTGAGCTTTCAGAATCAAACTCAGATATTTTAATTTATGCTATTTTATTTGATTCTTAAGGTTTGAACTAATATTCTTGCAGAAATATTTTTGCGAGAATTATTGGTTTCTTCTGGGATACAAATAAATCAGCTCAAACGAGTTTTACCTTTTATAAAATAAACAATTCATATTTTTTACAGTTTTATTCAGTCTGTTACATATTGAAGACATTGAAACAAATGTTAAATGACT
This sequence comes from Poecilia latipinna, assembly GCF_001443285.1. NCBI lineage: Eukaryota > Metazoa > Chordata > Actinopteri > Cyprinodontiformes > Poeciliidae > Poecilia > Poecilia latipinna. The sequence continues at coordinate 2,481 of NW_015112695.1, read as the reverse complement.
TGTTTTAATTGAATCACTTTTATAGCGAAGCGAGTCATTCTTCCAGCATTGTAAGCTTCATTAAAGGTGATATTAACGGGTTTTTGTTGCAGTTCACAGAACTGATTGTTTCTTTACTTACTGGAAAACACAGAGTGCATATCACAGATTAATCTAGGACGGTACATAGAAACCTCTCCGGCTCGTGATGTTGCAGTTTGAGATTTTATTTTTCCCCACCCGGCGCTTGGCGCTTGCAGAATCAAAACACTTTGATAGTAAATGCTCGTATTTTTTTTCCAAGAGGGAAAATAAAACTGTGTAGGAAGAATCCATTAATATTTAACTCCCCGTTTTCCCCTCTTCTTCCTACTTGAGTTTGTAATTTCCTCGCCATTATGCTCCGAGGACGTGGCGCTGCTGTTATTTTAAAAACAAGCCGAGCTCCCGCCTGCTGCCGTTAGGAGTTGTGCGCGGCAGCCGCAGCTTCTGCGCTTCCTGCCATTTTGCCGATAGCAGCACAGCTGTCTAAATGCCGGCAGCAGCAGCACTGTGTATTAGTGAAGAGCCCGGAGAGCCGAGGGAGGCTTTGCTCCGCTGCGGCGTTATTTATCGACAACCCTGCGTTTCCCGCTTTGCGGCTCTTCAACATATCATCCCATTTCAGGTGAATACCTGATCAGTGTAATTAGGATAATGGAGTAAACATTATAGAGAATTAGGGGCGCTGATACGGGGACAGGCAACAGACAATTGATGGCTTATAACAAAATAAGTGAACACACCGGCTTGTAATTAGGATAATGGAGGATTACTCAGTGTAATATGAATTCAGAAAGAAAAAAAAAAAAAAATCAGCATCAAACCCAGTGAAAAGCTTCAAATATGAGAAAAGGAAAGCTTATTTCCTTTTCTGCTTGATAAGATGAAAGATCCAGCCGTCGCTGCAAGCAGCTGTTTCAAAATACGCCGCTTTACCTGAACGTGCCACTCTGGGGGTTTGACTGGTACGCCTCGGGGTTGTACAGCCACAATGTGACCCTGCCTCCTACGCACTAATCAGCTCCTCCTCAGTGTAACAAATGGGATTCTGAGCGGTGACGGTGATTACAGCAGAACGAGCGGCAACGCGTCTCCGGGGGGGGGGACAGGTTGTCCTCGTCCTTCCCATCAGAGACACCTGGGTCATTAAAGCTCCTGGCTGCCACAGGGCTGAGAGGTTTTCACTCCTGCAGAATTTTAATTACTGCATTCCCTCCTCCCCCAAATCCTCTTGGTCCGATTTGCTTTCTGCGACATCATGGACTGATGCAAGCAAGAACCCCCGCTGCCTGGTGTTTCCTGTAAACGGCACGCTCCTGGTTGGGAGAAAAATAATATCTGCAGTCTGATAGGAGGAGGGGAGGGCGGAAGGGGGACTCACTTTATGATGCTCCATTAAATCCAGAACCTTTTCCCCAGCTGAGGCCGACATCAAAGAGCATGCAGGCCGCCGTTGTTTCCTCCAGTGTGCTTATGTATCTGTGTTTCTGTCCGTAGGTCTGCCTGTGCCTGATAAGACTAAATTGAGGGGCTTTTAATCCGAGGCTCTTTTTTTTGTTCCTCCCATGTGAGAAATAATTTTTGCTGTGTCCCGATGAATATGTTTAAATGAGTGATCGAGTCTTTCTAATTACCCATCATGGCCTGATTTACCCCAAAAAATCTCACAAAACTCGACTCAAGAATGTTGATTTCTGAGGCAATCTATTGGTATCGTTCATTTTTAGGCTGTTTTATTATAATTAGTTTAAATCAGTTTTGTTTTTTCTTTGTTTTAACCGTTTGAAGTCTTTTTGTTTCTTTTTTTATTTCCTTTTTTTGTTTTAGCTTATTTCCCAATTTTGCTTTTTGACTTTACCGAGTGATCAACAGTACTTTTTTCAGTAAAAATATGGAGTTCACTTTAATACGTTAGGGTAAAAAAAACAGGAAAAATGCCTAATTTAATCCTCTTTTTGCTCGTTCATTTTCTAAAGGGCAACAGTCTAACGGCTTGATTTATATAAAAACTGACATTTCTGATCTACCCCATCATATTTTAGCATTTTGGTTTTGTCTCGTATTGACTAAAAGCACCAGTGTTCAGAAACTGATATGCTGCTACATTTTGGCCTCTTGACAACTTTCAGTTCAGGTTGAACTGGAGCTGCGGCTCCTAAAGTGCGTCTAATGTCCATGTATCAATAAAGGTGGCGGTACCAGTTCATGGTTTTTCTTTCATTATTTGTGGCTCCTAAAGACAGTAAAATTACTATTTAAGAAGATCCACAGATTACACTTTGTAAATGTCTAGAATTTTTTGTACAATTGAGGGGAAAAAAATCTAACTTTGAATCTGGTAAATCGTTTTATAGTAATGAAAATAATAGAAAAAAAAAATTAAGTGGAATAATATATATTAAACTCATTTCCCCAAAAATGAAAGGATCCATTACTAAAAATTATTTTTAGAAGCTCGAT